>NC_056725.1:689914169-689991669 GCF_019279795.1 Protopterus annectens
ACACACACACACACACACACACACACACACAGAAATATATGAAACATACATATGTTTTATATATATATATAAATATATATATATATATATATATATATATATAGAGAGAGAGAGAGAGCGAGAAATAATAGTAAGTCATATAGAATTATCTGAGGCAATACAGTGCGCATTCAGTACATTACTGCAAGCAACAGAGAGAAAGAGACAGATGGTAGTGTATAACTGCAGTACTTCTGCCTTTAAAAAGAAATGATGTACTCACCATAACGTTCCATGTTTGTTTTCCTTGATCTTGCCTTTCTTCTTGTTGGTTGGGGTTCACAGTAAAACCTCTGTTCTGACTCGGCCGTATTCTAAAGCTCTAGAGCTTCCACTGGCTGAAGGCTAAACCCTATTCCATCATGCCTAGTGCTAGTTACCCAGATCTCGTTTGTGATGACACATAAGACTAGACCACAATGTGCAGATATATAAACTATAGACATATATAACAAAATATATATGTGTATATACGTACATATATCAGAAAAAAACATCAAGTTATTAGTAGAAACTCGTATTCTATCCAACTCATAAGGCAGGAAGGGAATCAAGGCCTATATAGCCAAAGATGGATAACTCCTCTCGATCCTCCAGGAGGGGGAAGGAGGGTGGGATGCAAGAAGGAAGGTGAGGTCAAGGACAACAAACATGGAACGTTAATGTGAGTACTTAACTTCTTTATGTTATGTTGTCCCTATCTCACTTTCCTTCTTGTTGGTTGGGAGCGCGTCCCCTGCACCTTCTTGGGTGGCTCAATGGAATATACTCTTCAGGACCGTGGAACCAAAGGATGCCATCTACTTTGTAATGAGTAATGAATGTATAAGGGTTAACTCACATGGCTGCAGCACAAATTGAGTCTAAAGGCAGTCTGGCCTGAAATGCAGTAGTGGTAGACAAAGCCCTGGTTGAGTGTCCTCAAATTTTTCCTGGTAGTTGTTTGTTCTGTGAGTTATAGACTTAAGTAATGGTATCTGAAATCCCTTTTGATAAAGTCACTTGATACTGAAGTTACCTTTTTGTTCTCTGCAAAGGATACAAACATTTGGTCAGATTGTCTGAATTCATGACTCCTGTACAAAAAGAAACAATTGTCTATTGTCCATCCATTTGGTGGAGTTTATTCTCTGCCTTGTTGCCATGGTTTGCAAAGAACACTGGTAGTTCTATCGATTGATTCAGATTGAACTCTGAACAAACCTTTGGTAGAAAGGAAGGGTTGTCCCTGAGAGATACCATATCTTTGTGGAAAATTAAATAAGGGGAACGAATGGAAAGGGTTTGTAATTTCAATACCCTCCTAGTTGAGGTAATGCCGATCAACAAAATTGTTTTCCAAGTAAAAAATGTTAGAGCACAAGAACTAGCCGGTTCGAATGAAGGAAGAATCAAGGCAGCTAGGACTAAATTTAGATCCTGAGAAGGAAGTGGTTCTCTTATTGGCAGTCTCAAAAGGATTGTACCCCTCAGAAAAGTTTTGCATAGCCTGTGGGACATAACATTGGAACACACTTCTCCCACTTGAAAGTTGGAAATAGCAGGCAACTGAACTCAGATAGTTGCTGCTGCTCCTTGGTTAAAAGTTTCAGCAAGAAATTCGAGGATTTTTGCAATAGGAGCAATAAAAAGATCAATACTATTTTTGGGTGCCCAACAAGAGAACCATTTCCATTTACTAGTATACAGTTTTATCGCAGATGATTTGTGAGAGGAAATGAGAATATGTTGTACTGCCAGGGAGATGTCAGGAAGCCTGGCTAAGCTGGGAAGTGGAGGAACCAAGCTGTCAGCTTGAGGGTCTGTAAGGAAGGATGCAGTGTGTCTGACTGATGCATCAGCAGATCCGTAGCTGGGTCCAGGAACCAAGACTCCTCCAGAAGATGGGGCAATAGAAACAGGAACCAAATTTGATGAGGCCAGTAGGGGGCAATGAGGATTAGCTTGCAGCCCACTGATTTTCCTATCTGAAGAACCTTGGAAATCAGAAGGAACAGGCATACAGAAGTACTGGTGGCCAATCGTGAACAAGTGCATCCCTGGGTGATTGTCCTCATGGGGAGTACTAGGGCGAAATAGCTGCTGCATTTGGCATTGCCGGATGTGGAAAAAAAGATCGCAGCAAGGCTGGCCCGACTTGCGAAAAACTGACTCGCAATGTCCTGTTTCATGGACCACTTGTGAGGCATTAAGTATAGCCTTGCTTAGCTTATCTGCTATCACACTGGATTTCCCCGGGATGTGCACTGCAATCAGAAATCTTTGGGAGGACATTGCCCATTGCCATACTCATAGGGCCTCTCAACATAAGGGCTAGGATCTGGTTCCACCTTGCTTGTTGATGTACCATACCCACTGACATGTTGTCTGCCTGAATTGCGATTGTTCCCATGGGGAGAAAGCTGTGAAGTGCTTGCAATGCTAGGAGCACCACTCTCATCTCAGGGACATTTATGTTCAAATGGTACTTGTGTTGTTGCCAAGATCCATGAACAGTCTGTCCCAGATAATGCTCCCCCACTCTATTTGGGAAGCGTCCATGATCACTGTGGCCACTGGTTTGGGGAGAACGAATGGTATGCCTATTGTCAGCTGGGTGGATTGAAGCCACCATCTTAGGTCCTTCTTGCAGGTCTCCATGATGAGAATTTTGTGGGACATGGGTAGATCTTGCATGGACCTTTGAGCAAACAGGAGCCACTGCAATAACCTCATGTGGAAACGTGCCAATCGGACTAGTGTTATTGCTGCCAATATTGAACTCAGGGCTTTCAGAACAAGTCTTGCTTGAGTCTTTTTCTTCCCGAATAGAGTTGCAACTTGATGAAGAATGGTTGACACCTTCTCATGATGCAATCTTGCTATCATGTCTTTGGTGTCTAGATCTGCTCCTATAAATGTAATATATTGACAGGGCAACAAGGCAGACATTTCATAGTTTATAGTGATGCCTAGTTGAGAGCAGAGGCATATTGTGGTGTCCCTTGTCTCGGTTAGTTGATGCTCCATGGTGGCAGTAAGGAGACAGTCATCCAGATATGGAAACACCCGAATCCTAGATGGCTTAGATGAGCCGTGACTACTGTCATACACCCTGGGGGCTGTGGTGAGGCCAAAGGGCAGAGCTCTGAACTGGTAGTGACTGGCTCCCATCCAGAAGCCTGGAAATCTCCTGGATCATCTGTCCATCTTGATATGGTAGTATGCATCCTGGAGATCGATGGAGCACATCCCACTTGTCCTTTCCCAGAAAGGGAAGTATGGACTGTAGTGTCAACATCCGGAAGTTTGTCTTTTTGACAGACTTGTTGAGTCTGCTGAGGTCCAAAATGGGCCTCCAGTCCCCTGTTTTCCTTGGTACTAAAAAGAACCTTGAGCAAGTTCCGGATCAGATTTAGTCTGCAGGGAATTCTTGAATGACTCTTTTTCTTAGCAACTTTTGAATTTCTAGAGTTGCTTGTTCACTTAGACTGGGTGGAACATCTGGGATGGATTTTTGTTTTTGGGGAAGAGGTGGCATGGAGAAAAAAATAATGTATCCCCTGAATATTATCAACTGTACCCATCTGTCTTCTGTGATATTTTGCCAGGCTTCTGGGTACAGTGACAATCTTCCCCAGACTGTCTCCAGAGGTGAGCAGGCAGGCCCCCTTTCAGGAGCACTGGAAGGGCCTACCAGAGAACATATCTCTGTTGCTCTGACTCTGTGGACCCCCCCCCCCGCTGCAAGGGTGGCATCTCCCATTATTACCCCCCCCCCCTCTGCCCAGGGGGGAAAATTCACCATGTGCATCAGGTAAAGCTCCCTGGGATTTCTAGAACCACATTTTTCCACCTTTTTGACCTTGAAGGTAAGGTCTAGAAGGAACGGAAAAATGTACTCCCACTGCAGAGAGAGAGGCTTGCCATCCTGCTCTCACCTGGTTAGAGTCTTTTTTGCCGTAGGCCCGAACAATGACGAGCCATCAAAGTTGGTAAAGGAGGACGTGAAAGACTCCGCAAATTGAAAAAGGCGCATCCAGGAATGTCTCTGTAAGGCGACTCCTGTGCCTGCAGCCCTGCTTGCTCCATCTGCTGCATAGGAGATAAGCCGCATGGATGAGTTAACTACCTAAGATAAGGTCGCAAGCTGAGAAGCAGTCTTATCTGCAGCTCCTGCAGCTGTAGGATCCTGTACGGCACCTCCTAGCTCTTTCAGGAAATCCCTCTGAAAATGGGTGAAATGGAATAGATAATTCAGTGACCTGAGAATAAAGGCCACTGAAGAAAAGACACGCTTCCCGTATCTGTCCATCATATGGGACTCTTTGTTCGGCAATAAAATTCTTTTTTGTCTTTGTTGATAATTTTTTTTGTCTGATTTCCAAGTTCTTTATACTTAATAGGCCAGCTGGAAGTTTGGTTTGTACCCATGTTTTCCATGCCCTATCTCTGGATTTCATGAGGGTACGGGTGGTTTTAGTTTGCCAGGGTGAAATGTTTGCCTTTAATCGAATGTTTCTTGGTGGAGCTAGAGAATTTAAAATATTTAGGAAAGTTGAGTTGAAGCCATTTACTGCTTCATTGAGTGGGAGCAGAGTAAGGGAATTCCAGTTAATTTTAGAGAGGAGGGGACAGAGGAAAGTACAAAAAAGCCAATCAGCCAGTACAATCCAGTGTCCGGGGAAGATAAACAGCCAGATTTAAGGGCAATTAGACAAGCTAGATTCAAAAAGGAAAAAAGGTCTTTTCTTTTCTGTTTTAACTTTTCTTTAAAAATGGGGAGCTACAGTTCACTGAGAAGTAGGAAAATAATGTAGTTAAGCCAGGGGTTTTAGAAAGGGGCATGCAGGAAATTAGGAGTCAACAGAATACTATTTAAAAAGGAATGGAATATGGTATATGCAAGCACACTACTGGGGATTCCTATAAAGCAAGGCAGAAAAGCCAAGTCAAAATATGGTGCCTTTCCACATCACCTTTTTTTTATTCCTCTGTAATTAAACAGGAGTGGGAGGGAGGCATGCAGGTTCAAGGTTGGGGAGGGGGAATAGACAAAGTAATACAAGGTTGTGAGCCAGAACAACTGGACTAGGCCAGCTGCTAAGAAAACAATCAGAACAAGCTCAAGTCAATTCCAAGTGAGTGTAGTGCAGTATCTTCCTAATAACTACAAATCTTGTGCTACTAATCAAGTACAGTGGGGTGAAAAGGACCACCACTTCTATAGGGAAAAAATTGAAGTATGGGCTGCAGGTACATAGGTAAACCTTTTCCAAGAGAAAGAAAGTAGTTTTAAGTAATAGACCTAGAAGTTCAATAGGAAGAGAAACAAATGGGGGGGGGAACCAGTACTCTGCACACTTACAGTAAAAGGCTATAGCAAGAATGTCTTCGGTTTAGAGGACAGACTGAATACAAATCTAACATACATTAGTGTAGCTGAAAGCACTTTAGTGTTCCACCGACGCAAGGTCTCACAGTGTAGGGCAACCAGACAGCCTTTGGTTTACTGGAGGTTGGCCAAGACACAGAATAAAGCTTTTGCTGAGGGAACTGCAAATAAAAAGGAAAAGGAGCTAAATATTAGGTATGAAGTTTTAAAACACTCGGATTACCAACTAACTAAGATAGTGGCTGCACAGGAGGAGCAACATACTTTGTATGAAACAGCACAACTCTATGAACAACAAAAAATGCAAAGATAGCAGTGAAAAAAAAAAAAGGTATCTGCAGTTGATACCAACCTATTATAAGATACACTAATGCTAGTATGTATTGTTATAAAGGTTATGAAGAGAAAACAGTAACTACTAAGATGCTTCACACAATTTAGCATTCTCTACTAAAAGTCAGGAATAACAACAGTGGTATGCTACAGAAACACAAGCTACAACCTATATTGACAAAAGTGATGTATTTTTAATTGTCAGTTTCTTGTATTGTTTGTAATACGTTTTTGTAATGGAGCTTTTCTCCCTGGGCCTCCAATGAAAAAGGGCCATTGCCCCAGTTGGACATCCCCAGCAAACAAATGTAAAATAAATAAAGGAAGGAATGAATAGATTGCATTCACTACATTACTGCAGTCAAGAGTTTGACAGACTTCAGTATACAAGTGAAGGAAAAAAGGATTATAAGCACATTACTGAAAGATTATTTGTAACTGAAGGAATAGAGTCTATTGATTGCATTAAGGCAGATGTACTGCGGTGGTGGTGCTGCGGTAGCGTTGTCGCCTCACAGTAAGTGTCCTGTTCGATTCTCAGCTAGAGCGTCTTCTGTGTGGAGACATGCGTGAATGGATGTACCTTCGTTGAAGATTGTGCGTCAGGGCCAGCAACTTGGCACGTAAAAATCTACTGCCAATCATTAGCGGACCGGAGTTCCGCTGTGGCGACCCCTAACCGGGAAAAGCCGAAAGACACAACAACAACAACAACTGTAAGAAAGGCAGATACAAGTGCAGCATTTAGAGCAATCACTGATTTTATAAGTTGAAATTATTTATGATGAATGCTGTTAATGCAGTGTTTGTAACTAATGTATTTAATAGAAGTTGATCCTTATGTTTGCATCATACGTTTGTAGTAGTACACTAACATATACAAGGCCACTATTACTTGATATCAACCACTGTCTTACCAAGTAAGCACACAAGCATGAAAATTCTGTCCTAAAAGTGTGTCTAAACACTCCATCATCCCAAGGCTTGTAGAAGCACATTCTTTATACTTTGAAATAAAAGCATGAATAAAGACTCCACAAATCATTTATAAAAATAGAACTGTTTACCTAACTTGACATGTGATTGTATTAAGTGCATTTTGTCTTTTGTCTCTCACACACGCCTTTTTCATTTTTTTTTTTTTTTTTTTTTTATTCCTTTGTCCTTTATTTCTCGCCCATTTATGTTCACTTTTCTACAGCTACAAAATCTCTTGGAGTGACCCAGGCATATAACTCCCAGGTTAGGGAAAGTACAGTTGTGTACCTACCATAAATGTAGATGTTCGAGTGTATTCACTGTTGCAGTCATTACACTTGGGTTATCCTGCTGGCAGGCTACTCGCAGTCGGCCCGAATTCCAAAGTCCTGGTCCGGCGTCGGTTGCTGTCGCCTCTTCCCTGACGTCAGTGCGTCAGGAGTATAAACGATGCAGCTGATGCCATTTTCTTCTGTCTTTCTTGCCGCGTGGTGCCCGAAGCAAAAACAGTTCACAAGGGCCGGTCGGCCTATTCCTGAGATTTTCAAAATTGAATTTCAGATCCGAAGTCTTTAATAAAGCTAAGTAGCCCGTTGGGGAAACTTTTTTCTTGCTCCAGACCTATGTCAGAAAAAGTTAACAATTGTATTTCTTGTGGGAAGCAAATACCTCATAAGGATTTTCACTCTTACTGTATTCCTTGCCTAGGCCCTGACCATGACATTGCTAGTCGTTGGTTTTGTGCTAGATTTAACTAATGCACTATTAAGCGTCAGTACGATTTTGGTTTTCATTACTTTGGCCGAAGGTTTAACTACATAATGCCATTGGAACAGCCGATGACCGGAGTTCATAAAAAGCGCAAGGAAAAAGAAAAGAACAGGCATCCGAGGTCCAGAACCGACGATTAAGCCTCTTCTAGGCCAGTCGCCGGTTCCAGTGAGGCGCTTTCGCAGCCCCTGATACCCACTACCTCAGAGCCACAGGCCGTCTCTGACTCCCACGTGGAGATAGCTAGGCCTCTGGTTACTCAAGGTACTGGGCCTTTGGAAACTAATCCCTCAGATGGGTCTGGAGCCGCTGAGCAGGCATCGGCTTCTGAGGGTGTTTTCAGACCTACACAGCTTTATATCAAGCCAACTTCAGCATCAGTGACAAAGACTAAAACAGTGTTAAAGACAACAAAACAAGTACAGCATTCTCCAGGACAGACTTCCATGCCTAAGAAACAGATGCTCAAAATGGCCGAAGACCTAATTACTTTGATCAGGGGCTCCCATCCCCCTCCTGATAAGAGGCCTAGGCAAGACACTGAATATGATTCCTCTGATCAGGTTTCCATTTCGTCTGACTCCTCTTCAGAACAGGGATACTCTATTCCTCCCTATGAGGATTCTAATGCTGAAGAATCTGTTCCTTCAGCATCTCCTCCTGAGGATTATTCATTTGGGGAAACCTTGCATGCCATGAGGGAGCATTTCCACTAAGAGAGCATCGACCGGCACTTGCGAACTGCTTTTGCTTCAGGCACCGCGCGGCAAGAAAGACAGAAGAAAATGGTGTCGGCTGCATCTTTTATACCCCTGGCGCACTGACATCAGGGAAGAGGCAACAGCAACTGATGCAGGACCAGGACTTTGGAATTCGGGCCGACTGCGGGTAGCCTGCCAGCAGGATAACCCAAGTGTAATGACTGCAACAGTGAAACACGAACATCGCTCACCCTCTGCTAGTCAGGGATTCCCTCACAGGGTTGAAGTAGTGGCACTAGTCCTGCAGGCACCCTAGTATGCAGAAGCCTGAAAAGCCAGCTTGGTTGAGGATATGCTGGAAGACGTAGTTGCATGGAAGACTCAAGCTAGTTGAGGCTTCACTGTATAGCATGTAAAGCACATACCATCCAAGATTGGTGCCAACAACTGCACCACCACAGGCCCCTACCCCATCAAATCAGGGTCCTTCGCTGTCTCACTATCCGGCAGTGAAAATATTTAAGACTCTCTGGGTTGGGACTCCTGCAAGTGCTTCAGCTCTTCTTCCCTTTTCCTTTCACTTGCACCCTGTTACCAATTTCCCATCCATCTGCCCTGTTATAAAAAAAAAAAAAAAAAAAAAAAAATGAAAAAATCGGGGGGAGGGGGGAGTTTATCCCCTGATAAAAACACTGTGCACCTACTTTCCAACCTCCTCTGACACAACTGTTTCCCTCTTGGCAGTCTCCCCCCTTTATCAAACTTTATTTCCCCTTTTTTATTCTTTAATGAAATAATCAGGGTGTCCATATAAGAATATCTCTATATAAAATATATTAAACCCTTTTATTTTTTTTAAATTTCAGCATTAAAGGCTGCAGTCTGCAGCTTGCCTCAGATCTTTTGAAACTTGACTGTGCATGGCCACATCCATCCTAAAATCTGAATATATCCAAAACATTGCAAGGTAATACAAGGCTTATGGTTTTCCCTTGACTTTAGATACTTTATGCTTTTGAAGTAAGTGAGCATGTTCTTCAAAATACCTTCACTTTTCCTTATTTATTACAAATGTACTGAGCTTAGCTTATTTGCATACAAGTGTAGTGGCAGTTCATGTTCATAACTGTTATGCACTTACAAGCTACGAGATTATGACTACCACCCCAAAGCCAGCAATTAAGTCAAATGTATTAAAGTAACAGCATGATGATAGTGTTTGTTTAGTTCAGCCAGTAATAACATTAATATAAATATATATATAGAGAGAGAGTAAAAATTTAAGCCAGTAAGACAAGGCTAGGCAAAACAATCACCCATTTATCTACATTACATTTTCAATTTTTATTCTCCTGATAAACAATTGTATTTAGAGGGTAAATCAAAAGGTCTGCATTTAAGGAATATCTGCTAAGAGAGGGGCATTTCTCCTTTCTCTTACTCACTTAACATCTCATTGCATGCCTTAAAAAAAGTATCAATGGATTTTTTTTTGTTTTAACTTTCAAGAGGTAATTTAGCTTTTAATATAAGGCAAGTTCAATCTAAATGCCATTGATGGTTTTCATGAAATACATTTTGCCTACTTGGAGTTAAGCATCCTCATTCAAGGATGGTTACCTTGGACTGGTAGTGTGTAATCATTTGACCATACTGTATGGATAACAAGAATACATTCCTGTCACAGACTTAAGTATTTCTTTGACAGTTATAAGTAAGCAGAAGGCATAATATTCTTAGTTTGTCTTCTTATGAAATTACTGCTACTTATAATCATTTCTCATTTTGCAGCACTCTTTTTGCATTTATTGACTACTTATTCTGAAGATATTTTTAGCTGTAGTTATTTTTACTTTAAGGTCATAAAAACCTCATCTCAACCTACTGAATTCAGTGATTTTGTTTATTCATTTGTTCTTTAATTAAAAATACTTTTGTCTCCATTTTTGCTAAGGATATATTTACATGTCTCACTTCACAAGTGATAGTATCAGCCAATCATTATGTATCACCGCAGTAGTACTCGGTACCACCCATGATGTTTGCTATCATTCTTATGCATAACCACAGTAGTACTCGGTACCACCCATGATGTTTGCTTGATGTTTGCTATCATTCTTATGCATCACCACAGTAGTACTCGGTACCACCCATGATGTTTGCTATCATTCTTGTGTATCACCACAGTAGTTCTCGGTACCACCCGTGATGTTTGCTATCATTCTTATGTATCATCGCAGTAGTACTCGGTACCATCCATGATGTTTGCTATCATTCTTATGTATCACCGCAGTAGTACTCGGTACCACCAGTGATGTTTGCTATCATTCTTATGTATCATCGCAGTAGTACTCGGTACCACCCATGATGTTTGCTATCATTCTTATGCATCACCGCAGTAGTACTCGGTACCACCAGTGATGTTTGCTATCATTCTTATGTATCATCGCAGTAGTACTCGGTACCAGCCATGATGTTTGCTATCATTCTTATGCATCACCGCAGTAGTACTCGGTACCACCAGTGATATTTGTTATCATTCTTATGCATCACCGCAGTAGTACTCGGTACCACCAGTGATGTTTGCTATCATTCTTATGTATCATCGCAGTAGTACTCGGTACCACCCATGATGTTTGCTATCATTCTTATGCATCACCGCAGTAGTACTCGGTACCAGCCATGATGTTTGCTATCATTCTTATGCATCACCGCAGTAGTACTCGGTACCACCCATGATGTTTGCTATCATTCTTATGCATCACCGCAGTAGTACTCGGTACCAGCCATGATGTTTGCTATCATTCTTATGTATCTCTGCAGTAGTACTCGGTACCACCAGTGATGTTTGTTATCATTCTTATGTATCATCGCAGTAGTACTCGGTACCAGCCATGATGTTTGCTATCATTCTTATGCATCACCGCAGTAGTACTCGGTACCACCAGTGATGTTTGCTATCATTCTTATGTATCATCGCAGTAGTACTCGGTACCAGCCATGATGTTTGCTATCATTCTTATGCATCACCGCAGTAGTACTCGGTACCACCAGTGATGTTTGTTATCATTTTTATGTATCATCGCAGTAGCACTCGGTACCACCCATGATGTTTGCTATCATTCTTATGCATCATCGCAGTAGTACTCGGTACCAGCCATGATGTTTGCTATCATTCTTATGTATCACCGCAGTAGTACTCGGTACCAGCCATGATGTTTGTTATCATTCTTATGCATCACCGCAGTAGTACTCGGTACCACCAGTGATGTTTGTTATCATTCTTATGTATCATCGCAGTAGCACTCGGTACCACCCATGATGTTTGCTATCATTCTTATGCATCATCGCAGTAGTACTTGGTACCAGCCATGATGTTTGCTATCATTCTTATGCATCATCGCAGTAGTACTCGGTACCAGCCATGATGTTTGCTATCATTCTTATGTATCACCGCAGTAGTACTCGGTACCAGCCATGATGTTTGCTATCATTCTTATGTATCACCGCAGTAGTACTCGGTACCAGCCATGATGTTTGCTATCATTCTTATGCATCATCGCAGTAGTACTCGGTACCAGCCATGATGTTTGCTATCATTCTTATGTATCACCGCAGTAGTACTCGGTACCACCCATGATGTTTGCTATCATTCTTATGTATCATCGCAGTAGTACTCGGTACCAGCCATGATGTTTGTTATCATTCTTATGCATCACCGCAGTAGTACTCGGTACCACCAGTGATGTTTGCTATCATTCTTATGCATCACCGCGGTAGTACTCGGTACCACCAGTGATGTTTGTTATCATTCTTATGTATCATCGCAGTAGTACTCGGTACCAGCCATGATGTTTGCTATCATTCTTATGTATCACCGCAGTAGTACTCGGTACCAGCCATGATGTTTGCTATCATTCTTATGCATCACCGCAGTAGTACTCGGTACCACCAGTGATGTTTGTTATCATTCTTATGTATCATCGCAGTAGTACTCGGTACCACCCATGATGTTTGCTATCATTCTTATGCATCACCGCAGTAGTACTCGATACCACCAGTGATGTTTGCTATCATTCTTATGTATCATCGCAGTAGTACTCGGTACCAGCCATGATGTTTGCTATCATTCTTATGTATCACCGCAGTAGTACTCGGTACCACCAGTGATGTTTGTTATCATTCTTATGTATCATCGCAGTAGTACTCGGTACCACCCATGATGTTTGCTATCATTCTTATGCATCATCGCAGTAGTACTCGGTACCACCCATGATGTTTGCTATCATTCTTATGCATCACCGCAGTAGTACTCGGTACCAGCCATGATGTTTGCTATCATTCTTATGTATCTCTGCAGTAGTACTCGGTACCACCAGTGATGTTTGTTATCATTCTTATGTATCATCGCAGTAGTACTCGGTACCACCCATGATGTTTGCTATCATTCTTATGCATCACCGCAGTAGTACTCGGTACCAGCCATGATGTTTGCTATCATTCTTATGCATCACCGCAGTAGTACTCGGTACCAGCCATGATGTTTGTTATCATTCTTATGCATCACCGCAGTATGATGTTTGCTATCATTCTTATGTATCATCGCAGTAGTACTCGGTACCAGCCATGATGTTTGCTATCATTCTTATGTATCACCGCAGTAGTACTCGGTACCAGCCATGATGTTTGCTATCATTCTTATGCATCACCGCAGTAGTACTCGGTACCAGCCATGATGTTTGCTATCATTCTTATGTATCACCGCAGTAGTACTCGGTACCACCAGTGATGTTTGTTATCATTCTTATGTATCATCGCAGTAGTACTCGGTACCAGCCATGATGTTTGCTATCATTCTTATGCATCACCGCAGTAGTACTCGGTACCAGCCATGATGTTTGCTATCATTCTTATGTATCACCGCAGTAGTACTCGGTACCAGCCATGATGTTTGCTATCATTCTTATGCATCACCGCAGTAGTACTCGGTACCACCAGTGATGTTTGTTATCATTCTTATGTATCATCGCAGTAGTACTCGGTACCAGCCATGATGTTTGCTATCATTCTTATGTATCACCGCAGTAGTACTCGGTACCAGCCATGATGTTTGCTATCATTCTTATGCATCACCGCAGTAGTACTCGGTACCAGCCATGATGTTTGCTATCATTCTTATGCATCACCGCAGTAGTACTCAGTACCACCCATGATGTTTGCTATCATTCTTATGTATCACCGCAGTAGTACTCGGTACCACCCATGATGTTTGCTATCATTCTTATGTATCACCGCAGTAGTACTCGGTACCACCCATGATGTTTGCTATCATTCTTATGTATCACCGCAGTAGTACTCGGTACCACCCATGATGTTTGCTATCATTCTTATGTATCACCGCAGTAGTACTCAGTACCACCCATGATGTTTGCTCTCATTCTTACGTATCACCGCAGTAGTACTCGGTACCACCCATGATGTTTGCTACTTCCCATGACTGCAGCATAGTATCCTTACTAGAAGAAATTAAAATTGCAACATTTGATTTATTAGATATTAATGCCTCCAAATCTCATTTGATTCAGGTCTAGGTTGAGATTTTCTCTATTATTTTGAATGTATAACTTCTACATTTTGAAGAAGTCAGCCATCTGGACTTCTTTTCTACCACAATTATATCTGACTAAGCTTCTTATAAATGACACTTCCCTTTTGTATGTTGCCAGATACTATTTAATGCTAGTTAAATGGAAAAATGCAAAACTTAGAAGAGGAATATCTATAGTCAAAGTCCAATTTATCATGACTCAAGTGAACTAAAATCTTAAACAGAGGATACAATGTAAAAATATTACTGTATGCATAAAAAGGAATTTTAAGTTAATTTCTCAAAAATAACACTTTATGCTTCTCACTAGGCCCTATAAGCCTGAAGAATGATACTATGAAAAGTATAATATAAGAATATAGCACTTTCAATATTTCTGAAAAGGAGGGTGGCTTCAGCAGCTTCCTTTGGACAAAAGATTGGCGCTTGGCAGCATGCATGCATCATTCAGTAAAATAGTCCAAGTAATTTTACAGTTTGGTAACATAACTTGAGCCTAAAATTGAAAACTAAAATTCCTTAACCTCCTGTTTTACTCATCCCTTGTGTTATCTGGTTTGAGAAAGGGCAGCAGAGTGGAAATAAGAGGAAGTATTGAAAGTAGATCCACACAAACTGATGCTGTCAGTAAGAGACAGTGGAGAACAATACTATAGACATAGGCTCTTCAAAGTTGGCATGCGAGCAAACAAGAAATTATCTTGGGTTACAGGTTAATTATCTGTAACTGAAAGTTAAAAACAGAATTCAGCTATCCAGGAGAAAAGAAGCTGCATCATACGCTTAGAAGAGAAGTTTGGAGAAATCAGAACAAACTGAATGATATAAAAAGCAAGGCTTTGGAGGGAACCAGCTATTAGATGGTTCATTAGTCTTTCATCCCTATAACCAGGTCAGATGACCAATTTGTACACTAGAACTTCTAAGGACCTCCACCAGAGTTTCCTCCGGCTTCGCTCTGCTCAGGCATAGTTCACCATCTTTTGGGTCCCACCAGGAAAGGAAATCTCAGGCTGGCAGGCATATTGAAAAGTATAACTGATAGTTATCTATATGGCTTTTTTTTCCAAAATAAGCTTTTGCCTGTAACACCTACCATAGCTGACTGAGAGATTAAGAGAATACATTATATGGAGAAGAAAACACAAGACTTAGTTAAACCCAGACAAGTAATCTGTATGCTGCACTTTTACACAGTGAAAGAAGAACTGTCAAATAATGCTCACCTGTTACACAGGATAAAAGTTGCCCCAAGGGCTAATTAAGATATGAGCTGAGCTCAGAGGGCAACAACAGAAAACATCGCAACCAGATGTAGATATATATAGTAATAATGCATAATGTATAAACAATACAATTGCAGTACTTGGTAATCTATTTATATGAATTCAAAAGTTTGACAATAAAGGACATTTGAATATTTAACGATGTGTGGACATAAAAATATTCTAGTAAAGGTTTTACTACTGCCAAAATCTCTGAAATATCTGTACTTATTTTCAGTGAAGAGGTATTCCTTTATTTTCAATTTCTGGTGGAAGGTTGAAGGAATTGCTTCTTTATTCTACACAGTGGTAGGTTATTCCAGCAAGCAAGTGTGATGTTAAAGAATGCTAGATTCAAAATTTAAGGACCCATCATATGGGTTCAAAGTACACCTTGAAGTTGCTTATAAAGTGGCACAAGGGAAGCCTGGTGTGGCATCTTGTTATTTCAGTGCCTGGCATTGTAAGTGCTATATCAGCAGGATTATGCACTAGTCTCATTATTAATGTAATAGATATTATACCAAAGTGCTTACTGATTGTTTACTTTGCTAACAGCTGCAGCGACCAATGCCCAACCCTCCCCTACCTTGCTCCCAATTCCCACATACCTCCACTACACCTAAACTTATCAGTGTCTCCTCCCCCTGCTTCCTTCCAGCCAATCCCCACCTTCCTTTTTTCCTTCAAATTTCTCAACACCTCTCCTATTTCCACTCCTACTAAAACACCATTTCCCCTGCCTTTCTTACTCACTAATACACCACACACCTAATTAAAAAGCCTCCAATACCATCAACTCCTTTCCACACACACTTACTTAAATATTCACCCACTACTTTAAAACCTAGATAATTCTACTCCTCATCTACCTCTCACTCATATACATTTTTATACCCCCACCTCATACTACCTAACAATGCAGTCATCCAGAACACACTTTCTGATGCTATCACTTCTCTCCATACTCCTCAGCCATACTTCACTTACTACAAACCTTGCAAGCTGTACCTACAAATCTCCTAACCTCTATCCAATAAGCTCCCACTTCCAAAAACTATCAACAACACAACTTTACCACCAAACTAGAGTCTGTATCTTATATATTTACTTTCCCTGCTCTGTCCTTATCAGGAGACATACACCCCAACCCTTGGCCCACTCCAACTAACATCTCCACACTTTGACCTGGAACTAACTCCCACAAATCCACGTACATGGTAACTAAAAATATTCTAAGTATTTACAACAAAATCTCCAATTTACATGCATGGATCACCTATAATCAACCACAAATCACTGCTATCACCAAGAACTGGTTAAAACCCTACGTTAAGGACTCTGAATTTCTTCCCCTGGCTTTCAAACTATTAGATCTGACAGGCCCAACAAAAAAGGAGGCAGAGTAGAACTAATTTTCCATAACTCATTCAGTGTAGTGCCCTACAGAAATCCCATTCCACAGTCCAACAATGTCAAAATAACCATTACTAGAAAAAAAATCATTGCTTGGATCTCTACTAACATTAAAAATGAAATTGTTATCCTAGGTGACATAAATATCAACTGGCTTAAATTTAAACTCCATCTCCCCTACCTCTAACATTAACCTATTCAGTTTTACACAGCTCAAACACCCCAACCAGACCAATTAAGGATAACATCATAGGTTCCAACTTAGACTGGATTCTAGTGCCCCACCTAAATAAAATATCTGAAGCAGGTGCTGCCCCAAATACACTGAGTGACCACCTCCCCACCTTTATCTGTCATTGCCCTTCAGCCCTCCAAAATCAGTACAAACACAAAAGAAAGTAAACTGCCTTCAACCCTCTAATCTTTACTGATATCCTTAAAAATATTAACTGGCATATATTAAAAACTCTCCCCCTAGACAGTGCTGTAGAGTATTTTAATACCACATTCCTGGATACACTAAATAGCCTAGTAGCACTCTGCATGAAAAGGATCAAAACTAATGCTCCCTGGCTGACAAAGCCTACTAAAATTCTGATGTATCTCAGAAATAAAACATGGAAACATTATCAAGGTAACAAACACCAGGACACCTGTATATACTTTAAACAGCTTCATATTCAGGTAAAAAAGCTACTCCATAAAGAAAAAAAAGAAAACTGCAGTTTAATCAAACAAAATCCAAAAAATTCTGGAATTCTCTCATATTTCTTGAACCATGGCACAAAAAATAAAAATAATCCCTGTCCACATCCTGACAAACCTTCTCATAAAATAGCCTCTCTCATTAATTCTTTATAAAGTCTATAGCCAACATTACAGCCAGATTTCCTCTTGACAGAGACAGCATAACTGATACTCCTCAAAAAAAAAAAAAACTCCTCTTCCTACCACATCTCAACAAGCACTTCTTCCACTCTTCCACACCTGAACCCAACTCCCATTCCACCACTAATTTCACTATCAACCCCATTTCTACCACAACTATTACAAATCTACTCCTTAAGCTCAAACCCTGCTCCAACACATCTGATAATTTACCCCCAAAATTTCTAAAGATTGCTGCTGAAGCCATTGCATTGCCTATAAGTATCCTAATTAATAGATTCTTCCAGTAGATCCACTTAAGAATGCTATGTGGCCAAATTATGGAAGAAAGCCTCCATACTTCTTCACAAAGGCAGCAAAAATAAAGATATCTCACTCTTTTGCCCAATCGCTATCCTGTCCCCTATCTCCAAGAACTTGGAAAAGTGCATTCACATTCAGCTGATGCTCTGTCTACTTCATAACCACCTCCTGTCCTCCACACAACATGGTTTCAGACCTGGTCACAGCACTATCACTGCCCTTATTTCTTTCCTGGATACTGTTAACAGAGCTCGTGATAACAGGAAAATACTATCTGCCATATTCTTAGATCTAGCAAAAGCACCTGATACTGTTTTCTTCCCTTTGCCACTATCATAACTCACTGACTTTGGACTTTCCCCCACAACTCAACTGGTTCTCTACCTTACTAAAAGACAGGCAACAGGCTGTCAAATGGCAAAACTCTCTCTCTTCCTATCTTAACTCCTCTACTAGAGTTCCTCAAGACTCTCTACTTGGTCCCCTCCTTTTCAGTATTTTCATTAACAACTTCCATACATCTATCACCAATGGAACCCTTAATTCAATATGCAGATGATTCAACCATCATCTGCCTAGCTATCTCTGAACTCCACCTCCAAGCCCAAACAACTTTATCCACCACTGAGTTCTGGATGCTTAAAAACCACCTAGCCCTTATCCAAAACAAATCTAAACTCACGATTTCACCCCCCCCCCAAAAAAAATCAACCCTATTAGACAAAGCCATGTTCAATATCTATTCCCAAAGTAAAGAGCTTATAGAAATTATCAGCCACACAAAAATTCTAGGAGCATACATAGATGAACACCTAAAATTTGATATTCACCTGCAGCAAAACAAAAAAAAACATCAGAAACTAGGAATGCTCTCTAGAGGCACAACCAGTTCCACAAAACAAACCCTTGCCTACACTTACCTACTACTCCCTTCCCTACTATATGGCACCTGTCTAATCACTAGCCTCCAAACCACTCTAAAAGCCAAACTCAAGATGAGTTACAATAAAATTGCAAAGTTCGCAACAAATTCCAAAAACTTCTCCCATCACTGTACTGCTCTTCACTCCCTAAAATGGCTGGAGCTACCAAGCTACCTCAACTATCTGCAACTTACCACTGCTCATAAACTTATCTTTAAACCTTCTGATTGCCCCGCCCTTAGTTCTGTCTTTACCTTTTACCTCCCAAATAGGCCCCTTAGATCTGAGAATCAGCAGCTTCTTCAGGATCACAAACCAAATTTTCCGCTCAGCCAACTTCTCTTCTCTTACTCTTTAGCCAAGTATTGGAATTCCCTACCATTAGTAATTAGAACAATCCCAAATCCTACCCGCTTCAAACCTCTCTACACACTTTCCTATCTTCCACCTGGAACTGTACCTAGACTCAGCCTACTTGAATACCAAGCTCTAATGATATAGTCTCTTCCTACTTTCCCTGCTGTGTTTTATCTAAAAATCCCCTATGCAATAATTATCTCTAAATAACTTTGTAATCTGTATGACTACTATTTGTCTGCCACTGAATTGCTGAGCGTTTTTAACTTTTAACTTTGTAAGCCAATATGTTTGATAATGACATACTACCACTGTGTGTGTGTGTGTCTGTATGTATGTATACACACACATACATATATATATATATATATATATATATATATATATATATACAAATGCTTGTATGGAGTTTGCATGTTCTTTCAATCTCTCTGTAAGGTTCCACCTCCCAAAAACATACAGTCACCCAAGAATAGAGTTGTGAGCAGAAGACTCTAGATGGTGCCCAATAGTGGGAAGAGTTGTATACACCAAACGCTTTCAGTATTAACTGTGGTGTGCAGTACCCTCAAAATAGAACAACATGCATCACAGACTGCTCACTGTGTTGGTACTAGTGATGGTGTAAAAACTGGCTCTAGGTGATGTGATCATTTTTAGTAATATCACCAAATAGGAATGGATATTAGAGGGTGATAAGTGGGCTTAGGATCCTGCCTACTATGACCTATGCCATGGATCCATGCTAACAGTGGGAGTGTGTATTTGACCCTATTGGCCGGTGTGCTCTTGCCATAAACCCCAGCAGCCCTGGGTCAATAAACTACTAGCTGGTTGGTGTCCAGTTGCTTAGCTTTGATTACCTGGGATAATTCTGTTGAGCAAAAGAAGGATGTAGAACCAATCAACCTGCCAGACATGAACTAAGATCTGCTACCCTGACAGGATACAGCTTTGAACTGGATGACATTATGATAAGGAGGAGGCTCCACATCCTATGTATCTGGAAGCTAAGATAGAAGGGCAATGCAACAAAGCCACTTTGCTTGGAGTCCAGAGTATACTACACAGGAGGAGAACAAACTAAAACTGCTGTCAGACCTGTGGTGAGGGAGAGGTTTCAGAAGACAATGTCATCAGAATTAGTACTAGATTTATGGCAATCAGTGTAAGTATAAGGAAAGTGATAAGTTTAAGTGACAGATTCATAATCTCAGCCAATAAGTACTGCCTTCTCCTTTAAATGGAGTCTGACTGGGCACTTTTCACAGGCTGAGATTATGAATAGTGCCCTGTCCTTACACTGGAACACTATTCATAATCTAGGCTTATTCCCCACAGCAGAGTTATGATACTGAGGAAAGAGAGTGCATTCAGACAGCAGTTGAAGGATCTTTTAGCTCAAGCAGTACAACATGAATTAATGTTGATAATGGGTGACCTGAATGCACATATGAGCACAGGTAGAATATGATACGAGGGCTACCTTGGTCCGCATGGTTGTAGCAATAGAAAGAAAGGAGGAGACACCATTCTAGATTTCTGTTTGGCAAATGGCTTGATAGTAGCATTCAGCAAGACAGGTAATCATAAAATCACATACAAGAGTGGTCAAAGTGCTATTGAGGTAGACTTCCTCCTGGCAATGAAAGGACACTGGGGCAGAATCAGTGATTGTTTCACTGGAGATGTCTTTGCAATCAGCCCACAGCATAACCCACTGGTTGCCACAATCAGCAGTGGTCAAAGAAGGCTGTAAGGTCAACAAAGACTAGGTGAATTACATGGAAGTTTACTGGAGAGAAACCACACATTTTCAAGGAAATACTGAGGGCTCTAGCACCTCAGGAAGAGGAGGAAATGGGTGAGTTGAAAAAGAATGGCAGCACCTCAAAACAGTATCTGTGAAGACTGTAGAATAGGTATGTAGCCATGTCAGGTATGGAAATAAGGTACATAAGGAAAGCTGGTAGTTAAATACAGACATCCAGGAAGTCATCAAAAGAAAAAAGAAGTGCAAGAAAAAAGTGTGAGATAGAAAAGATGGACTAGTTGGCTAACAAAGAGGCTAATCGACCAGTTGCAACAGCAAACAACAAGGCATCAGAGGCACTCTACTGATTCTGGAAAGTGATTCAGTAGATGGCACAACAAAACTACCAGTTTGCAAGGCAAAGACAGAAAGATGAAAACAGCCAGACACCCTTCACAAGGGATGCCAGAAATAATCTGCTCACCAGGCCACAGGACATCAAAGCCAAATGGAAAGAGTACTTTCAGCAGCATTTGAATGCAGAAAACCCAACAGAAGATGTAGCCTTAAGGAAAATGAAGTCAGGGAAAGCATCAGGCTCAGATAAGGTCACAACAGATATGATAAAGATGCTGGCTGAGACAGGGGAAAAATGGCTCCTGAGGGTACTCATAGCAGTGTGGAGAGAAAGGCGTATCCCAGATGTTTGGACAATAAGTATACTAGTGCCAGTGGACAAGAATAAATGGGACAGCCACAACTGTATCAAACTCCTGTCACAGTGCATATAAATATGCCCAAAGTAGTAGAAAGTAAGATAAGAGGTGAGCAGTTTGGATTTAGATCAGGATGCAGCACAACCGAACCAGTGCTTGCAATGAGACAGATAGTCTTACTGTGGTTCAAAACCCAGACACAGTGATAGAATTAGTGCAGGATGTGTACAAGGACCCAATGACTCATGTATAAACAGTGTTCGGACTCAAAGAGGGGTTACCAGTGGGAGCAGGTGTGCACCAAGGTGCATATCTTTATCCAGTGCTGGTCATGCTGGTGATGGACTACATTAGCAAACAGGTCAGAGAGGACAGTTCAACAAAAATGATGCATGCAGACATTGTGGCATTATAGGCAGACAGACTTGGAGTAAAAACTTCAGCAAAGGATTGGGCAAGGAAATGCAAAACTGAAGGCACATGGGCTGGAACTGAGTACAGACAATAAAGTTGTAATGGCAGAAAATGCGGGAAATCAGAAGAAGCTGAAATTGGGGTAGATGGGAGAATAGTGGATCAGGTTAATAGCTTCAAGTATCTGGGAGGGGTGGTTGAGGAGAAAGGAAGTCTGAAGGAGGCGGTCAAAGCCATAATCAGAGGGGCTGCAGTCAACTGGCACAGAGTATCAGGTGTGGTGTATGATAGAAGAATACCAAAGAAGCTGTTAAGAAAGTTATAGAAAACAGGGGTGTGACTAAGTACTACTGTAGAGTACAGAAACCTGAGCATTAAAGGCAGAGCAGTTGAAGAAGCTAGAGGTTACAGAGATGAAGTGCCCAAGATGGGTGGTAGGATGCACAGTATGGGACAGATGAAGAAATGAAGACATGAGGGCAGAAGCCAACCTAGGTCTACTTGCAGAGAAAGTCAAAATAAACAGATTACTGTTGTTCACGCTCATGTACAGAAAAGAAGAAGACAAGCTGGTGATAAAGATTTGGAAAAGACAGGAAGAACACAAGAGGAAATGATGGTATCCAGCAAAGAAATGGATGGATTGCATGAAGACTTGAGACAGTCAGGCATGACTGTCGAAGAAGGTAGGAGAGTGGCAACAAATATGATGGATGGAAACAGATCACACAACACCCTGACCCCATGTAGAAAAAGAGGGCTGTTGTTGATGAGTATGATTCGGACACCCCCACTGAATTTAATATGCTTAAGCTTGACAAAAATTATTTAATGGTATTTCCATTATGTATAAAAACTAATTAGAAATAACATCCATGTCTTAGTTATTTTCTTTCTCCTCCCTTCCATTCTCCACCTCCGCTATAAGAAAACTTCCACAAACTAGAACCAGCTTGTTTGTTTGGGGGACTGAACATAAGATAAGCATGCTATTATGGCATTATCAGATGTGACTATAATATTACATTGTTCAGTAGTAACCAGCCTGTTACCTTCATGAATTCTGGGGACAGCATTGGATCTGACTAATGCTTTATAGGAACAAGGAGCCCTCTTGCTGTAACATACACACCTGGAGTAAGGGGCTGGTAGTTGCATTTTTACTTCCTGTTTTCCACCATCTGTAATGGAGGAATGGCTTACTTTGTATATTGCCTATGGTATGTAACTGATGTGCATCTTTGTATATGTTTGTGGTGTTGGCATTCCGCTCTCAGTCTCTCATCAAGAGGTGACTCACGTACAAGGGTGATATACAAAGGAGGTGACTATCATGGAAAGTGAAAGGCCTGAATGCAAGTATTAAAGCAGCCTGCTTACAGTACTTAAAGAAACTTGCTATATGAGGGAAGGTATTTCTTAAATGCAAGAAACGAAGGTTAGCACTTCGGCAGCGGAGCAAGAGCTTAGTCACTAGAAAGGGTGATATTGTGGATCCTACAACAAATCTGCATCTAGGGGTGTCTTGACATTCGTCAGTATGTGAGTGACTTGGGAGAAGTGGGAAACAAGAACTGATAAAGAGGGAAGATGCTACCTGTACAAATATTATTGGGAATTCTTATGGTCCCAACCAAGAAAATTTAAACCCCTTTGGCATTTTCTACACCACACAGAGTGAAATGGAAGGGCAAAAATTACCCATTATTATGGGGAGTGATTATAATGTGGCTCAATGTAAGGTGTTAGGCTGCCCAAATCACAGCCCATGCTTACAAAGCATAAGGATATTATTTTGTCCTGGATGAAAGAATTTCATCTTGACAGACATATGAAGAGTAAAGCATCCCACAGAGATGGTTTTACCTTTTATGCACCAACTGGCTCTGCAAGTAGATTAGACATATTTCTTGTAAGCACTTATTAAACAACATAACACAGCTCAATATCCATCAAAATGTTTTCTTGGATCATAGCATGCTGCTCATACATCTAACCCTCACTGACTGCATCAAACTCCATACAACAATGCAGCCCCAAATATTTGTAAATAGGGATTTAGCTACTGAATTCAGACTCTGGATGTCACAGGTCTGTATTCATGCTGCTGGCACAAAAAAAACACCTTACTGTTTAAAAGGATAACCTTTAAAACTGATGTGTATAGTCTCACCAAGTATAACAAATATATAGAAAGCCACAAGCATTATGTGGCTTTAGTAGAACTCCAATCGAAACTAAACGTTGTTACTGCATGGTATGAAAGGGGGAATTGAAGGGATGCATACTGGCTATCAAGAAATGAAAGAGATAAAGTAGAAAGTCAAAACTCTGCAATTTGTCCACCAGCACCAGTTTCTGGAACTGTTCTCATACTGAGCAGGCTTGACACACTCCTCCAAGTTATTGGCTTATAGACTAAAACATAGGAATCAAGGCCAAGCTACTATAGCATTAAAACACCCAGAAATCCAAGGGAATAAATAACATATTGATGGACTTTTATCAGCAGTTATGTCAGCACCAAATGTGTGTGGAAAGGAATGCTATTTGGAAGTTTCTTGATAACTCTGACTGGCCCATGTTGCTTTCTGACAAGGAGCTACAGATGCTCAATCTCCCCTATCACCAGAGTGGAAATCAAGTATCTAAATCTCTTAGTCCTGGAAAGGCATCTGACAGGGACGAGTTGTCACTGGAGTTGTACAAACTGGTAGTAGATGAACTAGTACTTATTTCATTAGATCCTTTCTGTACCACTTCAGAGGAAAGTGATTTAACTGTCACATCTGGGATGCCTTACATTATAACATTTTTAAAAGAAGGTAAAGGCCCCACAAATTCATACAACTACCTCCCCATCTCTTTGCTACCAGTAGAGACAAAGACACTGGCCAGTGATAGCCACCTGATTGGTTAATGTCATTCATCTATTAGTGGCCGGCAGGAATACAACATGGTCTCATTCCCAACAGAGAGGGTATTCTGGAGTAATTAAGGACATTCTTGGCAGCACAGTGATTACGTCAACTTTCCCTTGACTGGCAGCTGCGCTTTTTTTTGAACTTCATCAAAGGTTTTGACACCCTTAACTTGTAACTCCTGTGAGCAGTAATGGTCCATTTTGAAATTAATGGTGCCTTTCTGCATCGATGTAAACTTTGTTATGCTCAGCCACTGGCATGAGTAGTTACCAACACCACCTGCTCTACTAACTCAATCGGCCAGGCAAAGTTCCTATTTGTTTCTGTCCTTATTGTCTATTCATTGTGGTGGTAGAGTCTAACCTGAGTGATGAAACAAACACCAACACTAGGGCATAAGGCTGTTGAATAACACCTTGCAAAAAATAGTAAAAAGTAAGATCTCATGGAGTTTTTGATGTGAATAAAAAACTGTTCTTTTTAATACACTGAGTGGACTGTTGTGGCTGTGGTTGTGCTTCTGAAGAACACCCATGGCTTGCTAGGAGAAAGATGATGGCATCAAAGGTAAATGGAAGGTTAGGGTTAACAGACCTTGCCAGATGTTGTTCATTATGTACTGGCATGAACAATGCCAAGACCATTATGGGTGATCTCTTGAGATTATACTATCAATATATGTTATACTGTAAATAGCAAAGGCCCAGCTCTCAAAGGCAGCAGGAAATTCTGATACCATGGTGGTGGAACAAGATAACTGAGAACCCTTAACACAAGTAAAACTGGTAAAGGGCAAGGTCACGGATGGGCATTTATATGGGATGCCCAGGATGAGCCTATGAGAGAAAGTTTTGCTCTCTGTGAAGACTGGCTAAAGGGAGACTTTTTCTACTGGTGTAACCCGATCCCCAGTACTCCACCTTCCCACTTACACTGATGTAACGTGAAGCCAGATGCTGAGGGTCTAGGGTAAACTATGTCAATCTCCAGACAGTACATATGGAGAAGAACTTAAATAAGCATCTGACTAGTACTGAATCAGCAATGGGATGGAAACTGCATCTTCCTCACATGAAGTCCCATCTCCTATCAGTGTTGTATTCTGCCCTATATGTTTAATAATATTACAGTCTTTGAAACACATTAGGAAAAATGGGAGAATCATTGAATTATTCAGATCACTTCCATGACATGGAATATTTGTATAAGAATGACTACAGAGTAGAAGTAAAAGCATTCTGCCTTTTTTATGCATTTTAAAAACCTCACTTTTGGCATGTCAATCCAATGGGAGATATGTTCACAATAAAGCTAAATGTTGGAGATGCAGTTTTAATAATGCAAGATATCTGCACCTTTTATCTTATTTTCCCATGGTTAGAGTAATATGGTTAATGGTTCATGAATCGACATCTTGTGTAGTCTGGAAACCTATCCTTTACTTGTTTTACATACATGTATGGTAACAGCCAGTATACAGAAGTGTAACAGGCTTGACATTGGCCATTTCTACTGCAGATCACAGTATTAGCTATCATCATCAGACATTGGAAATTCATGGACTTGGACTTTCACAAGAGCTGCAATACCCATAGACTTCGCAGTGCTCAACGAAATAAGTGGACAATTTACACATGATCAGCAACTATGATCTATGCTCTGCTTTATTGTGTGTTAAACTTAAGTTTGTACATAGTAAGGTTGATTCATAATCAGGTCCTGCTTTTATATTGTCATGCTCTTACATTTCTCTTGATGCCAGTTTATATGGAATGCTCCTTCGTGACTGACCAGTAAATTACTTGATTTAAAACAAAAAAAGCAATCAAAATAAATAAAGTTTCATGGCTGCATAAAAAAAGAAAGAAAAATTCATTGCCTCACAACTTATACAGTACATTAATTCTAATATCATTGTGTTCATAACCCAGCTTGGTTTTAGACATCATAATGGGTGGCGCATGTTGTGCAAAGTTAGCATTGTCATCTCACAGCAAGAGGTTCTCTGGTTTAATTCTCAGCTGGGGTGCCTTCTGTGTGGAGTCTGCATGCCCTCCCTGAATTCACATGGGTTTCCTCCGGGTGCTCCAGTTTCTTCCCACATTTCAAAGACATGCTTCTGGAACATTTCTCCCCAGGCCTCTGCTGAAAATGCGCTCTGTCACAGTCAGTTTCTCCCAGTAAACAAATGTTTAAATAAATAAATAAAATCATACTACCACCACTCTCCCCAACTTTGTAAAACAGCATAAACCAACATAGGAATGCTGTCAGCTTGGAATCTTCATTATTCTTAGATACATCAAATGCATTTGACAGTGCATCCCCATCAACAGCTTCTTATAAAATATTCTTCTCTTGGCGTCCCTCAGCCATCATTCTCATGGTTCCAAAAAACGTTCCATCTGACTGACTGTCAGCAAGCTGTCAATGGAAGCAAAACGTCTTCTCCTTCCCACTACTCACTGTTGGCATTCCATAAGGATCACTATTAGGCCCCCTCTTATTCAACATTTTTTTATAAACAAACTACATACTGCTATCCATCTCTCGAGCATAGTTCAACCCTTATATGTGCAGCCCCTTCCCTATCAGCACTTCAGAACATCCCCAAAATTCTTTCACAGCTACTAAAACTTGGCTAAAAGAAATGTATCTATATTTAAATCCTAAAAAAATATGCATGCTTTTCATCCCTAAACAATACCAAAAAGAAAACACAAATTTTCAAAATAACCTCGTCTAACAACATAGAAATTGAAACCATAACGCAAACAAAACTTCTGTGTATCTTAATTGTAATCTCAAATTTGACCAATACATATCGCAAGTCATTAAAAAAATGAGCCAGAAACTTGACTCCTGCTATAGAACCAAACAGTACCTGACAGATGATGCAGCATTACATACATTAGCATCTACCTGCCACCTTCATCCCTTTTATACCTCTCATCTAAGCTCTCAAACCTAAATACTACACATAAAGCTGAAGTCTCTACTTGTTACACAATAAACTAACCAAATTTGCTGTCAGCCTTATGTTCAGGACTCATCACTGCAGACTCTTGAAACAACTAAACTGGTTATGCATCAGAAAAATGTCCAGCACTAAGAGGATAGCCAGCAGCACTGCTGTCAGACAGAGACCTTCGTTCAACCAACCAACTCTATACTCCCAGGGATAGCACCCCTACATACCAGGAAACTTACTTCCTGCAAGCCCTTACTAAAGTAACACAAACTACATTTGGTCACAAACATGCTTACCTAAATACGTTTTCCTTTGTCAGCTCAAACCCCTATCCATTTATAACCGTCTAACTTCTTCCACACAACAAACCTATCAACTGCACCTCAATTACCTCCCTGACTTTATAGCCACTTTACATTTTCATTTCTTTCTGACCTTTCCATTTTATCCATCCCTTTCATATACTTCTCATAAGTCTCTTAAAACCTGATTCTCTTATGAGTATGTACCCTAATATTCTTATCCCACTATCCTTGACTTATCAGCTATGCAATGCCTCTCTCCCTTTTCTGCCTTTATTATGTACCTACCAACTAATGATTCACACTCCTTACCAAAATTGTATTTATTCCCAACATCTGTATACTATAACTTTTCTTACCCATGTCTTATAACTTACATTTAATGTCTGCATGTCACATATATTGTAGCATATTAAATGTTTTTACTTGTAATTTAACATTGCATATAATGTCATGGCAGAAGAAATACGCATTTCTTTGTATACTGCCACCACAGAACAATTACCTGTTTGTATCTAGTTATCTATGTAATGTAACTTAAGAAAAATATGTTTTTCGTGAGTATGTTTAACTTTATCTTCTGGAGCCTTTCTCCCCAGGTCGCCATTGAAAATGGATTTTACCCAGTTGGACTTTCTTGGTCAACAACAGCAGCAAATAAATTCATGCATACATTCATACACAGAGAAATTCTTTTCCACTTTTATTTATTTTTACATTCAGATCAAGTCCCTCATAGAATGGGAGACCTGGCAAAAAGTAATTTTCTTCAGAAAGATTCCACATATTTTCTTCAAATAGAATGTAAGAAATGCTTTCAGTTGACAGGCTGCATGCAGCACTGGAATTTCATATAGAGTATTAGAGGTTTCACACTTAGGAACCAAATTAAAAATAAAAAAAAAAAAAAAAAAAAGGTCCATCTGGTTCCACTGTTCTGCATTGAATAGAAGTGGTACACATTTTTTGATGGGCTCATATACCGGTATACCAGCCAATCAAAAATTGCAAAGCGGTGCCAATTCTATTCAATGCAAACAGCGGAACAGTGGGTTCTCTAACTTCAACTGGGCTTTTTTGAGAGACAATGCAAGACTCAGGATTAGTCTGCTGAACTTGAGACAGTCCCACTCAAATAGGGATATCTGGCATCCCTTATTTAAGAGACACGGTGACATCTGGCATGTTCCCTAGCAAAGGAAATGAGTATATACCTTTACAAGAACAAATATAAATAACTGAATTGCTTGGATTGCTTTTGTTTAACAATGAAGGTATATTTGGGGATAGGTCGTATTGACTGGGAAACTATATCCATCTGTCAGCTGTATATTCACTTGGTGAGGAAAAGCTAACTTCTCTGCTAAGCAACACTGGCTAAATTCCAAGCACCCCCGAAACCAGCAAACACCATAGCAAATGTTGAGTTATTTACAAAATCTCTATACAGCCAATCTCTGTACAGCTGTGTAAAGCAACTTGTGCCCACTCATATTAAGACAAACTCAAAAGACAAGCCACCCTGGAGGAATCACAATACAAATGAAATAAATCTTGGGCCAAACATAGGAGGAACAAAGCCATACATACTAAAAGCCCCCTGACCAATCTAAACAGACAGCTTAGAGGGTTAATTAATACTTCAAAGGGTAATTCTGAAGACAAAAAAGCATTTCAGGTAAAGGGCAACCATAAAGCTTTCTACAGCTATGTCCGTAACCTTAGAGGAATTAAACAACAATGCGCAGAACTTACTGTAAATGGCATCACCCACACTGAACCAGATGCCATCAACAACTTTTTGGCTCATAGGTTCACCATAAATTCCCCCACCCTCACTCCCCCCTCATAGTCCAAGAGAAATACCACAAACCCCCCAACCATTACTAGGGAACAGGTCATCAATGCCCTTTCCAAGACCAAAAACACTGCACTGATGGGCCCTAAAAACATCTTGGGATGTTTAATAAATAGCATTAAACAAGACTTCACTGGTCCACTTGAATCCGACATTATAGACAAGCTCACTAATTCAGGTATGAACCCTTTCATCACCTGCTGAATAGCCAACTGTTTCACTAATAGGACCAAGGAGGTCAAACATAGGTGAGGCTACCTCACCAACAAGCCAGTCACTAGTGGAGTCCCCCAAGGCTTGGAACTCGGCCCACTCCTTTTTGGCATTTTCTTCTCTGAAATGAAAGCAAATGCTGAAGGTTTATGGCTGACTAACGTTGCAGATGATTGCAAGCTGGGGGTTATCATTGACTGTCCTGCAGACAATAGCATTCTTCAAGATGGCCTATCTCAGACCAACAAATGGAGACAAAGCCATGGTCTTAAACTCAGTGCAAAGAAATGCATAATTGTACCCTTTGGGAAGTCACTCATACTGGCTAATTACCATTTTTATAATATGCCCTAAGAGTCAAGCCAGTGGTCATATGACCACAGTGGTGAGGAGATCCTTTTACGTTGTTCAACTTATAAATAAGGGCAGGGCATCTAAATCCAAAGAGGTCATTATTCCACTGTACTCTGCCCTTATCAGACCAATCAGTGAGTACACTGCTGCCTTTAATATGTACCAGACCAGGCATATGCAGCAACAAGAGTAACCTCAGAGGTTTATTACAAAGAATACAAGGCATAACAAATTTGTCTTATGCAGAGCACCTTAAAGCCCTTTCCCTCTACTCAGTCTCTTATAGATTACTGAGAGAGGATTTATGCCTGGCTTAAGGCATCTACAAACCCCACACTTATGAATCTCCCACATAACCTTAAGTCAAACAGTACCAGAAATACAAGGTCTAGGAAGCTGAATTTTGTATGGGACTTAAGCATAACATGTTCGAAAGGCAGATGTGTGTCCCAGAGACTGTGAGGTTGACTTCCTCTATTACTCAGTTTAAATGCAACCTAGACCAGTGGCTTGGGAATAGGAAATTTACACCGGGCCTGGCACCCATGTCCCGTGTGGACAGAATTATTTTATAAATGCCCAGCCCTCAATGTCCTATTTGGATACAGGACATAATTATTCTTTCAGGAAAACTTGGCTAGGCTTGGAAAGGCTGCCTGGGTCATTAGCCTAGTAACAATCTATGCATCTAAAAATCTATGAAATAGACAAATAGGTTTCAATGGAATGCTTCAAAATGGGGAGGTGGAGAGACTGTTAGTTGGCTCAGGAAGATAGTAATGGAAATGGTGAAGGAAAACAGATAAATGAGGAGGAGGAAAAGCTGATCAGATGGGGATGGCATCAAGGCAATCTGACAGGTGTCATTTATTGAGTGGGCTGGGAAATAAAGAAATGACAGACAGAAAGAGCTATTGGGACAGCAGATTCACCTGGGTGTTTAAAAGAGAGAGAGAGAGAGAGATCTAGAACTCCTGGCATACAAGGAAAAGAATGAAGTGCACAGGTTACAGGTGCAAATTTAAATTAGCTCTTTGGCACATAAAAAAATTGTCAAATTAAAGCAAAACTGGATTTGGCAATGGTACGGTGGTAAGCTGAAAGGTGAGTTTAAAACCAAAGTCCTTATTTACATTCTACTGAAGTAGAGGGATAGGGTCTACATAGTGATTCATAGGGTAGAATGGAAACAGATGGCAAAGAGTATGGCTCAGATTCTTCAGGGTATTGCTTGCTTGCTTATAAAGGGATTTATATTGATTGTAAGGACTGTAAGGGCAGACAAGAGCAGGAACATCTATGGATGGGGAATGACAAGAAACAAGGATATAAAAAGGATATCAAAATTAGGATGAGGAGACCGAAGGTTGTCTTCAAACTTCATTCCTTGAAAGGAAGGAAAGCCTGAGGGCAAGATAGGTTACCCACAGAATTTTATATGTTGGTCAGGGAGCAAGCAGAGGAAACTTTTTTTCTCAATCTTTATTAATATCATGGAGGGTGTTCATCAGAACTGGTTAAAACATTTAACAATGCAGTTATATGCTGTCTAACCATCTAACACATAAATCATCATGTGACCCATATATCTGTGTTAGAACAATATAAAAAAAGTAAGTAATAGAAACTAAACATTTTAATTAATGTACCAATAGTTGCACTTTAATGAAGTCAATAATTCCCTAATACATCTTTTTTGGATCACCTACAAGTATAGCAAAGGGAAAGATGGGGCAATTGCTCTCAAATCGGAAAACAGAACATCATGCAAGGAAACAATTATTTACAATGGAAAGGATGAAGAAAATGTGGCCTTGGGAAGGCAAGACACTAAATGGAAGACAAACTTTATTAAAATGGATCCCTGTGAATAATTCAGGTATTTTATCAGGTTATTAATATTGAGAATTTAGCATTTTTAACTGTAGTCAGATTAACTTACGTGACGAATTTTACCCTTTTTTTAAAAGGGGTTTTCTCTTTGGACCTACAAGCAGAAAAGGTACTGGGGATATGTTGGTTGACTTAAAGCTTTTCATTCATAAATTAAATCTAACATTACTTTTCGACGTTGATACATCCCCTGACAATTCCAATTTTAGGAGAAGCAGTACTTATGATCCTCCACGTATCGAACATTGGAATGTTTTGAATGTGCTTGTGAGTCAGATTTGAGACAACTTTATAACAGAATGCCATATTTTTTCCCATATTTAACAACTGGAGGGAAAGAGCTGTTATTTAGTCTAACAATCCCACTGTGCATGTTATGACACCTGACAAAGGTGAATCTGTTGTTTCTATGGACACAGTTGACTACAACAGTAAAATAGAACAAATATTAGTAAATGGAGACTCTTAATTTTGTGTATCTTTAAACGAAATTAATACTGCATACTCATGCATTGATTATGCTATAAATAACTTACAGTTTTAAAGGATATTACAACCAAGAGAAATTAATTTTCCATTGGTAAAAAAGCCTACTATTCCTAATATGTTTAGAGTCTACAGCTTAGGTAAACATGAGCTGCAGGGGGATCAAAAACAGAGGCTTTAGCCACATTTACTGACAACAAATGGAAACAGTTTGTTTAAGGAATGACTTGTTAAAAGACTCTTGGCATTTCTTGAAAATTTTATTTTTAGACCTATTTCCAAGTTGGAATTTTGATGGTTACAATACGATATAATATATTTGTTAACTCACATACCTCATGATATAAATTTACTTATTTGTCTTTGCTGACTGGGAAAGACTGACTGTGCAGAGCCCATTTTCATTAGAGACCCAGGGAAAATGTTATATTTAACAAGTGAATTTCAGACAGTTCACAGAAAAACAACAGTTAAATTTCTAATAATAAAAAAAATATGACAAATATATACAATATAATTGTTGATCTAAATACTTTAAAGTCTATACAGTTCTTGCAGCTCTAAAATATTGTAGGAAGTAAATGGACTGATACTGCAGAAGAATAAACAAAAGTTTATTGTTCTTACATTTCAGTAAAGAAAAGTTTACAAGGAGTTCAAGATTTGTAATGAAGTTATAAAATTATGTCGGAAGGGATATTTTATTATTGTACAGATTTGTAAACAGTTCAAGTGATATAATAAAGCAAATTATAAAATTATGTATGGGGGACATTAGTAGTGTATATGAGGATAGTGATAATAGCGTATGACTGCAATAACATGATATAGGATTAGTTCTGTTTAGGCTGCTGTAAAAGTATCTACAAGCACTGCACCTATGAGGAATAAATACAGTCAGTTAGACAAACAAGAAAAATAAATGATCAGCAAAGCAAGGCATCCCAGGGTCAGTACAGTTTTTATTATTCCTTAACTAGCTAATTTGGCTGGCTGGCTGACTGGCAAAATACACCAATGAGGACAGGACTTTTATAGAGGTCTTGACAAATGCAGTCCTGCCTCTTTAGATATACATTGTGTCCTAAGTTGGTCATGCAACTATTTTAAAAGTTGTTTTACAGTAGACTATTTTTGTAGAATTGCTATACAACAAGTTTTCTTTTTTTGTAACAAGTACAGAGTAATCATTTCTTCCTTCAGCTTGCTTTGTCATCATATGTTCTTACTGCTTGTCTTATCATAACATTTCTAATGAGAAAGAGTATTTATTATTGTTACAGCTGCAGTTCACATCATGGCTACTGTTGAATAATTCAGAATTAATGAAAATTTGCAACTTACAAAGTAATACAAACGCTTAATAAAAACTTCATATAAAGTCTGCAGTGTGTATATACAAGGCACAACTACTCCTGTCATTCATTCTATAGATAATGTATGAAATAGAATAATATACATATCCTGACTCTTTGATGTTTATGGCATATATGTACATTTTACAGAGCATGTATTTTACATTATTTGCATTCTTTACACATATAGTTTAGGAATGCTTTGATAGAAAATAGAAAAGTACTGACTAATACATGTTTTATACTTCTAATAGAAGAGCCATTCCCTGCTGTTACAATACATCAGTGTGTGACCCTTGTTTCAGGCTGCTGTGACCTTTCCATTGTATTTTTTTCCTAACAAGTAGCTGAGCTAACAATTCTAAAAACCACTGTGAAGTCTTATAGTTGGCTTGCATCTGTTGTCTGACATTTGATTATTAGAGGAATTATTTTCAACATAAATATTTGCTTATATTAGTAATTATGCCTTGATAAAGAGAATGATTATTCATAAGCACTATCTTATCTTGGCTGATGCTCTTTTAGCCAGGCATTGTATTTCCATGCAGCTTTGCATTATTTTATGTCACTGGCATTCACATAAAAGGTTGTTCACACATGCTGCTCAGAGGCAATTTCTGTAAGCTGGTGTCCCAACATTGCTTGAGATCCCAATGCTATAACAGCTGCCCATTCCAAATTGGTGTATCTTTGTTTATAACTTGGGAATACAGGGGATACATAAGAGGGGTAGAACATTGGATGGAGGTAGTCAGAAAAAGAAAAGATGAGAAGTGTTGCTTAAAAGGGTTTGAAAAGAGGTGTATCCATTCAAGTGCAGGAGGGAAAGTTGGTAATGGTAAAATGATTCAAGTAGAGGATGGCAAAAAGTTTATGATAATCAATAAGAAGTATGTGCTTTCACTGGAGGTCTCAGCCTGGTGATGAACATGAGCAGGATTGGGTAAGGTATTGTTTGAGCTGGATTTTGGAGTTTGGGCATTTGTTAATCATCCTTTCTGCTGTAAGGATGGTATTACAATGTTTGGAGATGTAAGACAAGTACAGTGAGTCTCCCAATTAATTATTTACTTTAATAATACCTAGCAGAAATTTATCACCAGAACCGAAGACCCCTGTTGGGGTGTAGGGCAATAATATGTTTTTAATGTCGACATTTTTCTGGATAACATATCAAATTGTATAAAATAACTAGGCGAGAGTATGTTGTGTAGTTAAGCCAGTTTAGCTGTTTTAAGTCTTGGCAGGGGTGACTTCAGTGTGCAATGTTCATAGCAAATTTAGCTACTTTGTTGTTATAGCAGGCTAGTTTGGATTATAGTGTAGAGCTTAGGTTTGAAGGAAAGGTGAGGCATATAAGAAAGCTGGAAGCAAATAGGATGACGCTAGGGTTTTTTTTCTTGCAGAGTCTGAAAGGTACTGGTTTGCATGTAAAGGGAGTCAAGTTTCTGGTGGATCTTTTTAGTTGCTTGAAGAAAATGCTCGTCAAATTAAAGAACGTTAGCCATTACATTACCCAGATAGTAGGTTTATAGTGGTTTACTGAGACTATTTGTTCTGATGATATGAATGAAGATCATACTGGATAATTGTTTTTTTTTACTTTTAGTAACAAACTCTTCCAACAGACATCTGGGGGGCTCTGACGTTAGACACTCTGCCAGTGTATGTCTGTATAGTTGTGTATTATTAGGAGTCTAATTTTGTTTTAAGTTATGTTTCATAGCTACCTACATTTTTATGTTAGATATATGGATGACATCTTTATTTGTAGTCAGGTACAAAAACAAATGCTAAAAAATTCATTAAAATTATTTCTAATTCAACAACTTTAAAAAAAAAAAAGTACCTATAGAACTTGTTTGGATAGACTACCTTGATGGTAAGATATATGAAGATCATTCATTATTCACTAAAACAGTATCTGTTAATAATTTTTCGGAAACCAACATTTTCTAATGTATATTTGCATTTTGTTAGTTTTCATACATTTAAACAAAAGGTTAGCTTAATAAAGGATCAGATGATAAGATTATCAAAACATATTATGGGTGATTTAAAATTTGAAGTAGAACATGAGTAACTTATTCTTATGTGTATAGAAGGTGATTATCTTATTAACCCCTTAAAAGAGAGCAGACTGCTTAGTTTTGAATCATGAGGATTTTATGACTGAAAAGGTGATATATAGTGGTACAGCACAAGGAATGATACTGCAAAAAAGAAAAAAATCAAGGAATACTAATAAAAATGACATAACAATGAGATGGTCCAATACCCTAAGGATCTTTTAAAATAAAGAACAGATTCATTGTAAAAGAAAATGTATTTATTTACTTCTTTTACATTTGATTACTAGATAATGTCCGAATGGGCCAGAAGCCCGTCGGACATTACCCAGTAATATGTGAAGCTTGTAAATTTTGTAGATTTACTAACAAAATTTTGCAGATTAATAATGACCCTTCTGTACTGGTACCATGATATTTTAGAATAAGTTGTCTCTGTAAATTTGATTGTATTGCTAGAGGCATGGTTTACACTTAGCTAATTGTCTGTCTTGTGATTCATTCATTATATAGGCAAGGCAGAGAAACTCACCATGTTGCAGAACTTGCAAACATGCAAACATACCAACAGTGTTTAGGTTTTAATTTTTTTTTTTACTTTTAGGTCTGGGTAGAAGGATTGTCCCAGGCAATGGTGAAATTAATCCGCATAAAGGGTTTTTTACATAGTGAAGTGGTAGTCGAGTTTGTGAAGTTACAGGAGGTGCACCTGGATTAGAGATTTCTGACAGGAGTTAAAGTGTTTTATTAGGAACTTGTCTTCAGAAGAGCAGTGCCAAAGACTGCCAGATGAGGATGATTATAAATCAGAGGTGCCTACTTATCCTCATGTCTTTTTCTACTAGTCACCAAAGTTTTGGACTAAAAGGATCTGGAGGTTTTGCTTATTAGGAAAAGCTAGTAGGTAGGAACTGTATCTATAATATGGATATTCTATGGCCAAGTTCATGTTATTAACATCAGACTTGGTGGTCTTCTTAGTGGAGATATGGGGAGTCTTTGAAAGCATTAGACTCCGGTCTGGGTGCTGACACTATCCTAAGAATATCAGTGGTGGTACCACTGATGGAATAGGAAGAGGCATAGTGATATACATGGAGTGAAAAGGGTTTAAATATTTCTGGAGGAGAGTATACCCTGTAGAGGAGGTGACGAGAGAGAAGAACTTGTAGAATCTGATATATACAGGTAAGTATACTTTGCTACATGGAAATACCAGGCAGGTTCCCCAACAGGTAGAATAGAGTTGTGGTAAGGATGATGAATCTACTCATGTTGTATTCTCCTAAACAAACAGACAGATCTCTAGGGAATACAATGATTAGGTGAGGCCAAAAAGCATGGGTGGTTGGTATGGAACAGGAAGGTAGTGAGAACTGTGAAAAATAGGTTACAAGTTGGAAAGGTGAAGGGAAGCTGACGGATGCCAGATTTTAGAAGGTACATTATAATAGTCAGTATAAGGGCTCAGCTGATTATTTGGAATGGTAAAGAGGACAGTTGAATACAAAGGTAAAAAGGGCATGGGATGGATGGGTAGGAATTTGGTGGAAAATTATAATGAAAAGATGGGGACAACCATCTCAAGTGATGGAGAGAACCTCAGTTTTAGTGGATGGGAATTACTGACAGGAATGATGGCAGATTCCTTAAGTATATGATGCTAGAAAGGTGGAGGGCAAGAAGCATATTTGGCATGAAATGTAATGGAGGTGGAAAGAAGTCATTTTAAGAGCCTTGACAGAATCTAACAAGAACAAGAGGTGGAGACCAAGTGGATTGGTTGGAGTAAGAGCATCTGAAGGATTTGATTGCAGATGGAATGGTAATGTGGTTAGAGCTTGTATATGGTTTAAGTCTCCTACTAGGGAGAAGAAGAGAAGAATAGGTTGTGGAGGATCTAGAAGTCTCTGAAGGAAAAGCTTAACCTGACAGAGATGGAAACGTTGAGTTAGGTTATGGTTTTGGAAGGATTAGTGGAATATTGGCCATAGCCTGAGAGCTATAATTCCAGGATATAACTTTCACAAGTCTGGTTTGCATTGGTGATGTATAATCCCAAAGAATGTGATGAAAATGGAATGAGTGGGAATACTGGCTGTTGGGAGATGTGGGGAACTGAAAGTGAAACACTTGCACAGATGGTGAGAATAAAGGGTGGTTTATGGTATACAGGAGAAGGCAGCCAGGAAAAGAGCATGATATTTGTCAAAAGCAAGATCAAAGCAAAATTTAGTTTTTCTGTGTGTATGTGCGTGGGTGGGAGGGTGGGCAGGAGTAAGAGAGAGAAATGAAGAGGAGCGATATTCTGGTCACGTCATGATGAGTAAAATGGGAGGTACTGGAGAGTTGGAACATAAAATGAAGGTAGATGTGGTTTACAAGAGCTGTCTAGACTGCCTAGTTTGACTGAAGAGAAGTGTAGGAGATGGCACAGGAGGGATGAACGGGTCTCATGGGGCTAGGAAAAGACAGGGAGGCTGAAAGTTGGTGGAAATAGCTTAAAACTATTGGTGTAGGATAGAACAGACTTTGGGGTACCTTTTGCAGTGGGGGTTGGAATGTGTGGCAGAACACATCATCAGGGTAATTAATGCAGAAAAAGAGGAAGTAGGAATGAATATATGGTTGTAAGAGAGATTAAAGGCAGGGCAGAGTAGTTAGGAGTAAGTATGCAGCTGATCAGGACAACAGAGTGGTACTGCAGGGGATGGGATATGTTTATAAATCATGATGTTACCCGACTGTAGGGGTACAAGTAATATGAAGGAAAGAGAAATGGGAGGTTAGAAGGTGTAGAAAAAGGATAATCAGGGTAGCAGATATCTTGAAGTATTTTATGCACTTCTCCTATTGTTTTAGACACCAGATTTTGTCACAAGATTCTACAATACTGGCGAAATGCATCCAGAAGCAAAAGGTCTGCCGCCACTGATGTTACCAGTACAGCTGAGCTTTAGGTAGTTTGGTTGTGTTTTTTTTAGTTTGGGTGGGTGTGTGTGTTCAAAAATCTATCGGTCTGTATCTACAGATAGATAGATGGATATGCTTAGACAACTTATGTTGGTCTTTTTCAAAATATCATGGGTGAGGTTATAAAACAAACCAGTAAAGTTTTGTAAAAATGTTAAAAGAGCAAACTACAACATGACTTTTCTTGGTGGGGCTATGCAGGAACTTGGTTAGCATGGCTGGTGCCAGAACACCACAGGTTCATCCAATCAGCATGCATGCCAGTAAAATTTAAGAAAATGATGCTTGAGCATTTTTCATTTTTAACCAATCAAATTTCAAAATAGTGTAAAACAATACTTCACAACGATTGTATCTGAGAGTAAGTGTTTAAAATGTCAATTTTGAAAGACCATATAAAAACGTTTCTTTGAATCAGATCCAGCATACACAGACAGAGATGCAACAGAAAAATGTTTGGTATGATTTACAATGGTATTGAATCATTGTGAAAGAAAATTCATGAATTGTTCTTCAGACTGTGCAATTCAAGGATCCTAAATGTACCCTAAAGAGTGACAGACATTTCCTGCAGATGCATACAGTTCAGGGTCAGATGTTTGCATCTTAGATAATGCTGGCTTGGCATTCTTTTATAGATTGTATAGGACTGAAAACTGTTCAGACAAATCTATCATCCCTGTAGGGCAGATCATAGCTCTAAATTCATGGAAATTATACATCTTTATTTCTTCTGGGAGAATATTTCTCTGGCATTCTCTTGTTAGGAAAGTTTGAAAAAGTAAGTCCAAAGTGTACAAAATATTATGTAAGAATGAGGAAACCATCTATAATGGAAAATGTACAACATTGATTTCTGGCATACAGTCACTTAAGGCATCATGTAAAAGGGAACATTATGTAAGCTGTAACACTGTGCTTTCTATGAAAAATTAATATCATAACCGGATGCCTAAATGCACATTACTCACATTTAATTTGTTATTCTTCCATAGCTATACTTAAGACTTAGAATTAGGTATCAAGATGCATAAAAGCCATTATAGTTAGAGAAGAGGAAAACATTCACTGCTTTGTATATTAAATATATAGATAATACAAAGATGCATCCACAGATATATAATTCTAACATAAAATGACAGCTTGTCTTGTAAGGAGAAATAAGTAATATACTGCTTCAACATGCCTCATCTAAAGAGACACTGAACCTAGAAGGCTTGACCTCAGAGGGGCTGTGCAATGCACAGAACAGAAAAACTCCAGCAATGGCCATATAGTAGTGGGTAATCCAAAGGCACCATTCATGTCGAAATGCAAAGCATGAAACAATGAAACTTTCAGTGCATGGAAATGAGTGCATAATGATGTGCAAAAGCAGAATCCCCTTGGAAATTAACAACACAAAATATGCAAATTGGAGCAAGTCAGTGTAGCAGACTGATTCAGAACCATAGAAAGCAGCCCCACTGCACAGCCACTCTCACCTGGGTTGGACAAAGTGATTTACAGAGTACATCACAAGGCCATACCAAGGATTGGAACAGTAGCAGCTCAACAACATATTTTCTTTCAGCCATTGGAGACAGTGTTATAATCCTGTGTGTGTCGGCTTCCTCCACCAGTAGAGGTATGTGAGGCAGTGACTCATCACTTCTCAGAGCAGCAGATTGTTAGAGTCAATATGGATGTGCTACAATACCTAGTCAAATGGTGTCTCCCATGCACGGAATCATGGAGTTTATATGCCATGGCCATTCTTGAAGAGACAAAGGTATGTGTACCATTGGCTACCCTAGTTCAAGGACCTATTACTGTTTTATGGGGGGGGGGGGGCATGTTAACTATATCAGAGGCCTTTGCCTCAAATTCTTAACCAATTCTTTGGCATCATGCTACAACATATGGAGGGCCATAAACTGCTCACTAGGTTTGTTTTACTGAAATGATCTAATAAAAATTAAATCATACTTCTGGTGACCAAGTAAGTTAGCATCCTTATTTTTTTCAGAATGATATGCTAGCCACAGATCTGTGTCAGTGCAGCACTGAGAACATTCTTCCCAAATCCTTCTTATGCCTATCTCACAGCAGACTGTATCTATTTATATTTACATGTTCCTCTGTCATTGGGGATGGTGAGAGTATTCATATACTTTCATCATGTTAGTTGTACCACTCACTCTTAACAGTTATGGAATATAAATGCTATGTACAATACTATCAGTTAGACATTTAAGAAAGATTCTAAAGGACCGGTACAAGCTCAGTAAGGAGTAAACAAGTATGCATTGCCAAATAAGATAAAGGAAGATCCATAGGCATCATAAGGATTTTATCATGAGCAAGGACGTATATCGTATGATGACAATTCATGTAAGAGAATCTACTTCCCAAGTTAATGTTAAAACAGGAGTATTAGATTTGCTTCCTGCATCAGAGTTTCCATCCAAAAAAAGTTCCTAGGGTGTGTGCCTCATGTATTAGATCTTCAAAATTGTCTGTTTCTCTTGGTTAGACCACTGAATGTAAATAGACATAGGGCAATATCAGCTCAGACATAAAATTAAAGACTTACAAATATAGTGGTTGGAGGCGAATGTAAATATTATAGCCTGAACAAGACACTCTCTTTATGGATAGAATTTTCAACCATGGCACGTCTCACATTGCCTTACATATTATAAATATCTGTATGGACATATGTTAAAATACATAAAACAACAAATACATCTGCCATAATGTATTTGACTATATGATGAGGATCCAGGTTATAATACTTTAGATTATAATATTTTAGATGTCTGCATTTTTCTTTAGCTTTTTGCACATATTTTCAGGCTGTTTTTTTTTTTTTTTTTTACAGGATATTATCATAAGAAGATATATAGTACTTTCTAAAGGGCCTTGTTGACTGCTAAAATTTTAAAACGCTGACGTAATGTCTGACATTGAGTTATCAGCTGGGAAGCAATGTCTTGCTTATGCACATTCTGAGACTTTGGCATTTTCTTGGCTCCCCCAGCCTTCATGTATAACATCCACTGCAAATGCCATCCAGACCAATTCATTTTCCAACTCAGCTGTGATATGTTATTATATCCGCTTTATTTTATCACATTTCACAAAGCTGCAGACTTTGCATGTGTTTGTTTAGATTGAAAGTCATTTGCTGTGCTTCTTACTTTTCTCCCAAGGTCTACTTTGCCATGTACTATTGTGTGCAACTATATATTTGTAACCATACTGAAGGCTTATCTTAGATGTGCTCCAGGGAGCATTCATATGGGCATCACTTGGTCTTGCACCATTTTTTATTATTTTTATTGTGTTTCATGAAAACAGCTCATACATGCTCACCCCCACTTAGTCATATTTCTTGTACTACAGCAATTAACATATGCAGTAAGAGAACCGATTTTCAGTCAGACATGATAACAGCAAGGTCCACCTGAAAGAATACATTTACTTAAGAGTAAATATCAGAGTCTAACACCACTAAAGAAATCTTGTGTAATAGGTGGTTTCAGTCCTGAAGACAACCAACTCTGTCTATATTACAACAATACTCCTCAACCTTCTAACTTTCTATCCTCAAACTTTGGCTTCCCTATCCTCATGCCACTATGTGATTAGTTAACTCCCTAGCTAAATTTGCTGACTAGAGCTCTGTTTCATCTTTCCTGTAGCACACAAACCCAGGCGGCTCAGTACTGCCAGAATCATATAGCTGATGAATACCTCTAATAATACTTGCATGTAATGCTTTGTCTATGAAATATAATCAACAGGGTTACTTTTGGTTTGAATGCAAACTAGGTGATTCTGGTGATATTAATGAAAATGAATGTGATATACAAATACTAAAAACATTTGCTCTGTGGATGAAAAGACAATATGTAAAGATGCAATGTTTGTACATTTGAAGGGAAAGTATTTCTTTTTATAACAAACAAAGATGACAATGCTGACTAACACTGACATAACTAACATGTATGAATAATTAAGTAAAAAAAAATTAATGATGGGTGCACATGAGAGTAGTACTTCATGTAATTTAGGTAAAAGTGCGAGTAAAACAAAATTAAAACTTTAGAAAAAAAGGTGACTGACAAAAAATACAAGACTGACCACTGTTAATGTTAACAGTATTAGAAATGAAGCTTTAGAATAGTGTCAGAGAAGGTTAGTTCTGCATTATATGTTTAGAAGATATCAGATTAAGTGATCTGCACAAAACTCAAATGCAAAAATTATACTACTAAACAGCTAGGCAGATGCATTATATGTGAAAAAAGGTTTACGGGGTTACAATGAAATATGCATTCTCTAAATTGAAAGACAGAGCTACCATGTTTTAAGAAATTAAAATACATGTGACAGTTACCATAAAAGGAACTAATACTATAATGATCACACCATCATTTCTCCACTGTTATTTATGAAACCATTCAGAAAAGACTGGATCTGGCATAAAGGTGTGTAGGCAGATACTGAAATAAGGTAGCCTAAAACTGGATAAGATTACAGGTTGCACTTATAAAACAAATACTCTTAGGACTGAGATTAACTAATCATGTCTGAGGGGCTTATGTAAACTGATATTGATAAAAAGATATTTGCTTTACTGATCACAGTGCTGTATATGCAGAAATAGGTACCAGAAGGCTATATAAGGGAAGTGAAAGGCGCTAAAAGTCTGATGGGAAATATTATAAATACTTTTTATTTTTAGAAATCTATGGAGAAATTATGGTATGATCATTATAGTATTAGTTCTTTTTATGATACATGTGAAGAATGGTGGTTAGCTTATAACAAAAATACAAAAAAATGGTTTACATATTTAACTGGAGTATTGGAGAAATTACAAGGAAAAGTATAATAGATGTATAGTGGATTATGAACGATCATTACATTGTCTAGAGAAAGATATAGTCACTTATGAAATAGTCCTATATAATAAAAATAGAAAAAATGATGTCAGAAGAATAGATTTTTTTCTGCATGGTAGAAAATATTTCACCTTTTGAATTTTTCTCGTGTAAGAATGTAAAATAGAAAGCAGGAAAATATACAGTTTGATGGACGTATTGCATACAGGAGGACCATAGTTAGCCCAATTTTCATACAAAAAAACCTTCCATGACATTAAGATTTCAGCTTGAGATTTAAATGCAGTAATGGTATTCATTTAATAATGGTGATGCAGCACCTGCTGACCACACAATCTGACTCCTTGACACTTGATAAGGACGTTCAACAGCTATTTAGCAAGAAATGTATTATTTTTAACAAAATAAGGGGTATAAGGATGAAGTAGTAGAACGAAGTAGCCAAGCAGTCTCTCGTAGATGTAAAAACAAGTAATATTTTTTTTATTTTGTACAAATGATGAGCGCTTTCGCTAAAAAGCTTCTTCAGATCAGAAAACAGTTTGAAGGAAAAGTTTATGAGGAAAGAAACAGGAAGGGTAATCTGCTAAGTATTCCCATTACTTATGCTAGTCATATTAGATTGCTGCAAAATATCTACCATAGGAACTGGAATATACTATGTTCTGATGGCCGAGTTAAAACTCTGATAGGGGCCTCTTCTCAATATGCCTATAAGAATAAGAAATCCCTTACAAGACTCTTATATGGCCCCATGTGTAAGCAAGCAATAGATATTCAAACCACTTCTCCTGTATATGGGACGAAATCCTGTAACTCGTGTAACTATTGTCAATATATTGACAAGAGAGGACATTTTAGACATCCAGACACTGGAAAGACTACCTGTTTCAGACTTGCAGCTGATTTTGATACCACTAATATTGTCTACCTACCTTTTTGTACTACATGCTGTTCATTCTATGTGGGTATGACCACACAAAGGTTTCATGATAGGATTAGAGAACATATAAACAGAGGGGCAGGGACTAATACCCTGGCTAGACATGTCTTAGCATCAGGGGCACCACACAATTTCAAATTCATGGTAATGGAAAAAGTTCAACTAGGTTGTAGAGGTGGTGCAATTAGGAATTTGGTAGAGACTAAAGAGCTTGAATGGATTATTAGGATGTGTGCCAATATGGGCAAAGGCCTAAATGACAGTTTGTATTTACCAGGTCTTGGTCAATAAGCCATTATGCAGATAAAATCTATATATGCATTGTTATGTATTTTATTCATTTTAACGATTTATTAGTTGATATTATGTTTTTATCTAATGCTTTTCCTTTAAATCAGTGGCTGCTAGGTTAATTGTTTATTGGATTCTGACATTGATAGGCAGTTGCTATTTTTAAAAATAACTGAGGAATTTGAGTTGTCGATGAACTAGCTTTGGCTACGAAAGCGCTCACCATTTTTGTACTCTGGATTAAACTTTGGAGTTTTACTTGATATCATCTGCTGTGGTCTGGTGTTTCCTATATTTTTCCTGCATTTACTACTTGTTTGGGAATCCAGTTTGCCCATACCACATTGTAATTTTTTATTTGCTTGATTTATCAATAATATTTAAAGATATTACAGACTGTATTGTTAGAAAAAAATGAGAGTATGTGATGTTGAAAACCACTATGATAGTATTAATTATAATGTGGAATATTTTAAAGGAATACAATGTACATGATGCTTTAATATTTATTTATATATTTTGCTTTGTTTACAGTTTTTCATTTATTTAAAATGGTATTTTAGTGCAATCAGTGATTACTGGTGTTAATTAGTTCTGTTATTAAATAGGCTGCTGTTTTACTTATGAATAGTTGTGTGATGAAGCTCCAGGTATTATAGGGTGAGAGTGCCAAGTCTGTTTTTAATATCATCAATTTTCTCTACATTAATGCATTTTTTTCTCCCGGCTACTGGTGCCCTTGTATGTTTGATTGTGATTACTTGACACTCATGTCAGGTATATTGGTTACATGCTGTAATAAGTGTTTTAAGAACACTTAACACATGCAATAAAGTAATGGCAAATGTTTTGTCTGGAAAGCCTATTTAGTGGACATCCACCATAAACAGGCTATATAAAAGGAGAAGCTGCTGTACAAAAGCAGTAGAAGACATTCCCCAAACTCAAAGGACACCCTCATTGGGCTAAGTAAGCAAATTATATACCTAGTGAAAAAATCCAAAGCCAACTACGAATCTAAATTGGCCATACTAGCCAAGGGCAACCACAAGAGATTCTTTGGCTATGTTCACAGTGTCAAGGGTAAATCCCAGATTTGCACAGAACTTGTTATAAATTGTACAACATATGCTGAACCTGGTGATATTGCTAGCCTGATGGCAGATAGGTTCAATGAGAACTTCTCCCCCCAGGTCACTGCCCAATATACCACAAGACATTGCTCCAACAAGTCCTCCCCCAGAAGTCTCTAAGGAACAGGTCCTTACTGCCCTTTCTAGGGCAAAAGCATGGCCTATATGGAACCAGACATCATCCCTGGCTTTGTCCTAACTTGCCTAAAGCAGGAGCTAGAGACAACTCTAACCCTCTTTAACCACAGTCTAAGCACTGTGTATGATTCTGCAAATAGACAACTGCCATTGTCATACCCCTCCACAAAGGGGGCTCCTCTGCTGACCCTAGGAATTACTGACCAATAAGTCTGACCAGCCTCATATGCAAGGAGATGGAGAGAATCATCATGGACCTCATGAACAAGGATATAGGTGACCTCCAAATACTAGTCCCATCCCACTTTGATTTTATCAAAGGGAGATCTTGCCTACATTACTTGGTGGACTTATTTAAGACAGTAACCAAAGCCCTGGGTGAAAGCAAAACTGTGCATACTGCCTATTTAGACCTAGCAAAGGCCTTTGACAACATTCCCCACTCAGGCATCATTGATAAACAATCAACTGAATGTATAGTTAGGTGGGTTGTTAACTGGCTCACCAATAGAACACACACAGTTAAAATAGGGGACTCTTCATCAATCTACAGACCAGTAACCAGTGGAGTACCACAGGGCTCTGTGCTAGGCCAAAACAAAAGGCATGTGGCTAACAAACTTTGCAGATGGCTATAAGCTAGGCATGAACACTGAATCCCCTAGTGATATTGTCTCCCTTCAGGAAGGTCTTACTCAAACCGATTGGTGCCAAAGTCACGGGCTCAAGCTAAATGCTAAAAAGTGCACCATCATCATCCCCTTCAGCAAGGGAGATGTCCCTGCAATGTACCACATTAATAACAACACCTTAGTACCCAATCCGTGGTAAGAGATCTGGGCACACAGGTTGACAGCAAACTCTCTTTCAACTATCAGTGCTTCCACAGTGGTAAGGAAAGCCTTTTACATTGCCTACCTCATCAATAAGGGCATTGCCTCTAGACAAAAAAGAGGTTATAACCCCGCTGTACACCTCCCTTATTAGACAAACTATAAAATACAATGCACCCTTTGGTACCTCATTAGGCACCTCTGACAGCTGGAGAGACCTCAGAGGTAACTTACAAAGAAAATTCAAGGTGTCCAACCCCTATCCTATGCCAACAGACTAAAATCCCTGTCACTACACTCTGTGTCTTACAGACTTCTCAGGGGTGACCTCTGCCTAGCTTACAAGGCAACCGTGGATCCTGCCCTGATGAAAATGATACACATTAGCAAGACAAATGGTACTCACTGTGCTCACTCTAGTGACCTCAACATGAGAAGTGACATTAACAGAATCTGCTGGAAAAAGAGGTTCATGTCCCATAAGCTTCCAGTCTTAGAAAACAGAGCCATTCACTGACCCCTCTTCAAGAATAATCTGGATAACTGGATCGGAAATCGGAAATTCACCTCAGGGTTCTACTTGTGCCTCTTCTGGACAGGGGCAGCAGGTGTTGAGTCAGGGCCTACTAATAGCACCATTAAAGGAGGGAAACACTTAGCTAGGCTTGTAAGGGCCTCAGGTCCATTAGCCTAGTAACCTCCTATGATCCTAAGAAAAATGTGAATCAGTGCTATCCACTGGGTGGCAACATAGTTTATTAAATGCTAAGCACTATTATTCAGAGCTGCAAAAAGGATACTAGAGAAGCTGCATGGGAAAAGAAAGGGGGAATGAAGATTTGGGTATTTAAGGTTTTTGCCACTGTTTCTTAAAATACAGAATGGCTGAATTGATGTTACAGTAAAGATTGCATCTAAACAGATTGATCTGAGATGAAATAAAACAAAGACTCTCAACTCCAAATCATACACTCATCCTACATCAGCCTAATTTCTGCCCAAGTCTATCTTCTCTCATCTGCCACTACTCCCCTACCAGACCTCTCCAAAGCTCAACCCAAGACCTACTAAAAATATATAACCCAAATCCAACACAGGGTGCAAATTATATAGCTACCAACGCTCTATTGCATGGAACAAACTCCCACTAGAAGTAAGGACTCTGACTCACTCCAAACAATTTAAGCTAGCAACCAAGGGCCACTTTAAAAAATACTGGTCCTGCCATTGTACTCACCCTCCCTGATTATTACCTACTTTATATCACAGTCAAACTAACTTACTAGATATCTTACCATTAACTACTTCATCCTATGCAACCTCCAAAGCTTATCCTGTACTCTGCTCCCTGAAATTCTTATGTAACCTTTTAAGTGTCTCCTACTCTGCATACAAAACCTTATATTTACTCAACTCTCTTTTTAAACCAAAACATACAACTTAACCTACTTTTTTAACATTCTCCTGTTTGTTTATAGTACTGTCTTATCTGTCAACAATATACATGTATGTATATGTAGCTTACGTATTTTAACTACCAAAATTCTATAATGCTATTTTTATTGAAATGTATCTGTATTGCTATTTTTATTGCATTGTATATCTTTGGAGCTTTTCTCCCCGTGCCTCTGCTGAAAAAGGACAATAGCTCAGCTGGACACTCCTGGTCAACAAATGTAAAATAAAATAAAGAGTTTAGAAGACTGTTGAAATACAATGGAGATTAAAGGGTTTGAAGACTAGATATGTGGGGTTTATTTTTCAGAGAATAAGATTAGTATCATGGGTATAACATTTAGTAGACAAGCCGCTAAAGCAAAAATATGAAAGAATATTGTGAGCAATATCAAGAACATTGGTAATATCTGAAGTTCATTTCAAATTTCTTTTGAAAAAAATATATTTAACACATGCTTTCACATTTGGTACGTTTACATTTTTCCCCACTATGTTAGAAAATGAACTATTACAGATTTTATTTTGCATAATTTGGAATTCAAAACTGAAGACCATTAAAAAAATACTTAATACTGCAGAAAATAAAATGGTGGTTTAGACTTAATATACCTGACTACCTATTATAATGGGTGAGAAGTACAGAAAAGGGAGATATGCTAGAGCATAGATTTAATTTCTAATATACTTTCATAGCAGAATGGAATCTTAAGTGTCCTTCAGTATGCATCTATTAGTTTGCTTCCTGCCTAATACTAGCAAGTGTTGACAGGGTTAGAAAAGTATATAAGATTTGGTCTGAGCAGAATTCATCATGGAATTCATAAATTGTGTCTAATATGGAATGTCATAAACAAGCAAGTCAGGCCATCCTAGTCAGCAAAGTTAATGCTGCAGTGTTCATTTCTAGTTGTTGTGTGGCACTTTTATGGTTATGATAGCATTGCTTTTAATTAAAAAGGTATAAAATTATAGGATTCTTGTAGCTCAAGGACACAGAATCTTGATTTCCTAGTCTCTCATGTATGTGTCATTCTGTTTAATAAAGGAGGTTGATACTGTCTGCTGAACTGTCTTATGAGAAAGGTACTTGGTACTTTTAACAGTTTGGTGCCATGCTACTTGAGGAGTTCTGAGCCATTTGTGTGCTGCTACTTTAGAAATTGCTATTGGCCATAAAGAGAGAGAGAGGTTTTCTGTCAGGTAAATTTCTGGTGCAACAATACACAATTTTAAATCTCAGCAGAGTCTAAAGTCTCTACAGGTAAGCCTTACTATAATTTTCTTCTTCTTTTGGCTTTTTCCCGGTTAGGGGTCACCACAGCGGATCACCTGTCCGCTCATGATTGGCAGTGGAGTTTTACAGTGTCGAGTTGCCAGCCCGGTGTCCAACCTTCGACAGAAGGCACACACACACACACCTAGGGCCAATTTAGAGTGTTCAATCCACCTACAGCATGTCTTTGGGATGTGGGAGGAAACCGGAGCACCCGGAGGAACCCCACGCAGCAACGCTAACCGCTGCACCACTGTGGCCGCCCATAATTTTCTTCACTAGTTTAAAATGCATGCGAGCAGGTAAATTATATGAATCAAGGAAATCAGATGTCTGTGTGATCTTTTATACAAACACACTTTAGGTATAATTGTGTGCTAGTGGGGTTTTCATCAATATATATATATATATATATATATATACATATATATCTAAGGACAGAGTATCTTTGTCACAGGGACTGTGTTTCCTGGGTAGGAGGACAAATCACCCTTCTCACAAGTGAGAGTTAGTACTAATCAAATATAAAGAAAAAGGAAGAGAGGAACTGTCTTATCTGTACTCAATTTCTTCCTGTATGAAATACAGGGAAATCATTTTTTTGACTCAAAGATTTTAGTAAAGAAAATGCTAGAGTAGATAAAGAATAAAAGGGAAGGATTATTGCTGGTATGTGATTAGTGGCAGCTCCAGGGTTCTTTTCTTGATGGAGCGCAATATGAATACACCATCTTGCTAATGGGACATGTGAAATAAAAAAATGTATAGACTACATGCAGAAGAGAATAAAATACATACCTACAGTCCCACCACTCCACCTCTGTACCAGCTAAGCTTGTCTTCCATCATACAAATGTAGTTCTGTAACCAAATGAGATATTACACTTCTGTTCTCAGAATAAAATGTTGTTATATGTTATAACCATGAGCTATTACAAAATGCACTTATCTGCTGATTCCACCTATAATGAGTCAAGCATTCTATCTTACTAGTAGAGTCTGCCACAAGTGCTTAGGTTCATAGGTTCATAGGTTTATACTAGGCTATCTGCCCTAAGGCATTTATAAGCCTAGCCCAAAGTTTTGTGGCTTACGCCACCCCTTATGTTAAAAAATATTGTGCCCATTAGTTTGTTGTGCCTCTGTCCAGCAGTGACACAGAGATGATTCCCGGGGTAAACCTATGATCTCCCATGCACCGGTCAAGATTTCTCTTGAACAGAGCCAGCGAGGTGCTCTGCCTCACATGGACCGGGATTTTATTCCACAGCATAGGGAGTCTCTGAGTGACAAATCTATCCCTCCAGCATGTCTTATTTATATCCGTGCTAAGGTTTAAGTCGCTTGCTCTAGTGGATCTGGTAGATTTGGATTTTTTGAGGTGGAGCATGTCCATTAATTCGGGTTGGACATGGCCTTGTATGTCAGGCACAGGTCACCTCTGAGCAGATGGTATGCAACTGAATAGAGCTGGAGTTTCTTCAGTCTGGCAGCATATGACAGATTTTGGAATACCTTTATCCTTTTGGTGAGGAACTTTTGGGGTCTCTCCAATTGCTGCAGGTGTCGGGTGAGATACATCCCGAATGGGGCATTGTACTCGATCATTGGTCTGATAAGTGAAGAGTACAGGGGAACAATGACCTCACTTGATCTGGATGTGAATCCCTTCATGATCAGGTGGGCAATGTAGAAGGTCTTTCTAACCACTTTAGCAATGTGAGTGTCAAAAGAAAGGCCACTGTCAACCTGGGTCCCGAGGTCCCTGATAACCTCTTCTGTGCTTAGTGGATTGCCACCTATATGGTAGCTTGGGGTTACCTTGTTTTTCCCGAAGGGTATGACTATACATTTTTGGCATTTAACTTCAGGCCACGGCTCTGGCACCAGCTATCAGTTTCCGTGAGACCCTCTGAAGGATATCTGTGTCCGATGTACTTTCCACTATGGCCCAGTTTGCAGTCATCTGCAAACTTTGTCAGCCATAGTCCTCCTATGTTTGCCTGTACTTCTGAGAAGTAGATGCCGAACAACAGGGGCCAAGGACTGAGCCCTGTGGGACACCACTTGTGACCGGCTTGGAGTCTGACATGGTGCCAGCAACTCTAACCCTGTGGGTTCTGTCCTTTAGCCAGTTTGCAACCCATCTTGTGACATATGGGTTTACATTTAAGCTGGTAAGTTTCTCTATAATACCTGAGTGGGGTATTGTGTCGAAAGCTTTTGCAAGGTCAAGGTAGGCTGTATGGACTGCCTTTCCCTCATCAATGGCCTTGGTGACTGTTTCGAAGAAGTCGACCAAGTTCAAAAGGCATGAACTGCCCTTGACAAAGCCAAACTGGGTCGGGTCCAATGTCTGCAAGTCCCCTATGTCTTTGTTTATGAGTTCCATTATGATCCTCTCCATAGCTTTGCAGACCAGGCTTGTTAAGCTTATGGGGTGGTAATTACCAGGGTCCGTAGAGGCACCGCCTTTGTGGAGTGGGACCACAGTTGCCGTACGCCACTCCTTGGGCACGTACCCTGTGGTAAGGCTAAGATTAAACAGCTGCCTTATGTGCGGGTTTAGTTCCTCATTGAGTTCGTGTAGCACACAGACTGGGACACCATCCAGTCCCATTGATGCTGTGTTTTTAGCTTTAGAGAGAGCAGCTTTTGCCTGCGCATTTGAGATGTCTGGGAGGCTACACTCCGCTGGGATAGTTATCTCTCCTTTTGGGGGGGAGAGGGGGGTGAAGTTTGCACTGAACCTGTCTGCCAGTATGTTGGCAATATCTGTGGGTTCAGTGATTTTTGTATCATTTTGGACTAATTCTGAGCATATCTGGGAGATTCCACCCAGGTTTCTAACATAGCTGAAGAAGGCCTTATGATTGTCTTTTGAATCTATGGCAATATTTCTCTCAAAGTTGGCCTTGGATGATTTTATGAGTGCTTGTATTTTTTTACTAATAATGATCAAGGGTGTCTTCTCTTTTATGGATTTTGTTCTATCATGTAACAGCTTTCTACTCTTATTGTAAAGTTTGTTTATGAAAGGGGTCCACCAGACTGTTTGCCCTTGGTGGAAAGAGTCTTGGTTTTATTAGGGATTGCCTGATCCATGCAGTCCTGTAGGTGTTCGTAGAAGACATTTGTAAGGGCTTCCGCAGCTTGGGTTGTGGTTTCCAATGGCTTGGGGGCCTTGAAGGATACCACACCAGTCTTGAGTAGTGTGAAGTTTGCTTTAGAGAAGTTCTTCACTGTGGTCTTTTTTGTTTGGGGTGGGGGCGGGATGTGGATTTCCAGTGAGATTAGTTTATGATCTGATCTCACCAATGAGGGATATACTTCCGGTGTGGAGCATTTTGTCCCCATGTTTGTGATGATGAGATCTAGTATATTTTCTCCTCTTGTGGGAACGGTGACTAGTTGTTCCATGGCATTTGAATTTATGAACTCCAGGAACCTTTGGGCTAAAAAGTTGGGGCTTGAGTAATGTTCCCAGTCTATATTCGGTTAGTTGAAGTCACCCAATATAATGGTGTTTGGAGATACATTTATACCCTCCAGTGTCTTCAGGAAGGCTGTGTGGGGTTCCTGAGTTTGAGAGGGTGGCCTGTAGCATGCTACAAATTGTAGAGCAGTTTTGCCTATGGTTAATTGCACCTGGATGGTTTCCGATGCTTCGTGCGTTGCCACCAACCTGGAGGTGTGGGTATCCTTGATGAATATGGATACACCCCCTCCTTTTGTGGTGTGGTCCGGGTTTAGGGGCCGGAACGTATGATATGAGGTAAAACCTGATAGTGCCAGGGTGCTCTCAGGAGCCTTGAACCAGGTTTCAGTTACAGCACAGACATTGATGTTCTCCATACTGAGAAGGGCCTTGAGTGCGTGCATTTTGAGATTTAGACTTCTGGCATTGAGCAGCATTACCCTTAGTTTCTTCCCATTTTTGTTTTCTAGGGTGGCAGGTTTAGAATTTGAGCCTTGCCTAAAAAAGGCACTATGGGGGTGGCAAGAGCCTTAGCCAATATCCGGAATCCCAGGGGTGACAGGTGCAAGCCGTCCCTTGCGAAGCAGAGTGGCTTGTCAAGCATGTCATCCCAGGCAGACAGACACTGGATCCCCTTTGAATGACACCAGAATTTAAGCCAATTGTTAAAGCTCAAAAAATACCATACAGAAACAAAAAAAAATAAAAAAAGGCAAATGCAGCTATTCTTCAACTGTGAAAAAGACAGGAAATAAGCGTAATATCACTATTATTTTTTTCTCCCGTCCGAGCTTCCTCAGAATAAAATCACAAACCATACTAATGATTTAAATACACATATAATTAACACCTTAACAAAATTAAAATTTATCAATTTAAATAATTAACTTAATTTTAAAGACATTCCCAAATGTCATAAATGTTTAATAGATGCTTTATTGGGACCCATTATTTCAACTGAAAGAACTTTGATTCTTGGCACTTTTGACTAAATTAAATGGATTTTTCTACATTTAGTTTTGATCCTAACAAACATATAATGCTCACAATGGATGTAGTGTCATTGTATACCTGTATTCCGCTAGTTCAAGGTATTGAGGCAGTAAGGAAATTCCTGTGAAACATTATAAAGGTTTTCTACTAATACTGTCTCATTAATTTGTAGATTTTGGAATTAATTTTAGAAAATAATTTTTTGTGTTTGGTAAAACATATTATACAAAAGGAGCAGCTAGCAGCTTTGGTAGCCGCACTCAGCGCAATAAATGTTGTGTCATGGCAATGGAAACAACAATTTTACCAATGTTGATGAGTAAATTTAAAATAGTATTTGTGTCTTTTCTTCATTGATTTATTTATTTTAGATCAAAAGGAAATCGATACAGATGGATTTTTAGGTTATATTAATTCCTTATCACCATATATAAAATTTGTCATTGGAGGAAAAGGCAATAAAGTAGATTTTTTGGATGTAAATTTAAGGTGGGATCAAGAAGACATGAGGTTACATAGTACTATACATAGAAAAAATACATTCAATAACGGCTATTTACATTATAAAAGTGGACATCCCATACATATTATTTCTAACATTCCTAAAGGCCAATTAATTAGAGCTAGTAGGATGACATCAAAAGAATGTGATGTCATTCATGAGTTTGATTACATTAAATCTTTATTCATATGTAGGGGTTATCCCCCAATACAATTACAGGAAATGGCCAACAATATTCTCAGTAGACGTAAGAATGAATTTTGGCCATTATTAAATTTAAGTAAAGATAATATTAATATAGGTGGTATTACAACAAATAAAACTCTACAGAATAATAACATAATATGTACACTGGGTATGAATTCTGATAGTAAGGAAATTAAAAATATTATCACAAAAGTCATTAGAGGGAATGCGGAAATGTTTGATATTTTAGGTGAACAGCCAGTATTTGTACAAAGGAATGACAATAGTTTAAAACATATTTTAGGTCAGCATAAGGTTGAAAATTCAAAAATTATTACAGTTAAGCAAGGTATGTTTAATGATTGCAATATGTGCAGATACATAGCTGTTGGTCCATATATTTCAGTATGTTCTTCGCAGATAGTGTTTGCAGTTCCAGGCTATGTCAATTGTCGGAGTACTGGTGTTGTTTATATTGCACAATGTTTATCATGTCCTGCATTTTATGTAGGCATGACAACCAGGGAATTAAGAACACGTATCAGAGAACATTTATATTCATTAAAAGTAAGGATTCCAACAATGCCCTCTTTAAACATTCATTGGTATGTGAAAGTGTTATAAAGATCTGAGGGAAGGTGATTTTAAAAATCTGTTGTTACAAAAGGAGGCAGAGTGGCAAATAAAATTAAAGGCAGACCATGTCTTAATGATTCTATAAACATGAAATGTTTTTTAAAAAATCAAAAATTGAAAGTAAACAAAAGTAATGATTTGATTTGTTTACATATTTTATAATACATCATTTTTTTATAGATGTGTATGTCTTTAAAATTAAGTTAATTAGTTAAATTGATAAATTTTAATTTTGTTAAGGTGTTAATTATATGTGTATTTAAATCATTAGTATGGTTTGTGATTTTATTCTGAAGAAGTCTGGCGGATAAAAGTGAATATTACGCTATTTCCTGTCTTTTTTCATCACAGTTCGAAGAATAGCTGCATTTGCCTTTTTTGTGATTTTCAATTGTTAAAGCTGATCATCTTGTCTCTATGTTGTGGCATCATTCTTGGTGAAGGAAGGATACTGCTCAGGGTCAGGGTCATACCTGCCTGGGCTACATAATCAGAGAGCTCCTCTATGTCTCTTTTCATGTAGTCCAGAGAGGTATGTCTCAGGTCGTTCACACCAGCATGGACAATGACTGTGTCATATTTGTACTTGCTGTGGAGTGACCCGAGTGCTTGTGTTATGTGGCGGATTCTAGCGCCTGATAGGCAGCTTACTGTGACCCTCTCCTTATTCAGCCTGGTGAGTGGGACGTCAGTGCGTCTGACTATGGAGTCACCTATGACAAGTATGTTTGGTGTTGTATTTGGCCTTAAGGGCTGTGACTGCTTTGCACGCTGATTTTGTGGTTTATGTGTTGCCTGTGGTGTGTCATGAGGTGGCAGTTGCTTGGGTGTCTGCTTTGGAGGCCTCTGCTGTTTAGGTAAATTTTTGCTCAGAGCCTCCGAGTATGTCTTTGTGTGTTTATGTGTTTGATTCATTGTTGTGATAGCTTTATGTGAGACTGGTTTTGTGGTGTGTGTAGTTGCCTTCTCCTCCTGTCTGGTCTTGCCAGTCCTGAGTTGAGAGAGCTCAGCCTCCAGTTTGGCCAAATAGCTGCCTCTCTCGCAAGTATTTGTATTATGTGGGAGGAGAAGAGGGTTGTCTGTGTACATGAGGCAACTGTAACATTGCCTCAATATTCCCAGATTCACCAAATGGACAGGAGAGGACGCCAGCATCTGGCCCTTCGACATGCTAGAGAAATTAAGAAGTTAGGGGTGTAACTGAATAAGAGAGGACTTACTAAGGAAGTGGGTACTCCTGGGGGGGGGGGTTCGCTAGTGAGGGACTTTGTATAATACAGAAGTGCTAAACCTGAAAAGAAGATGCTTTTAAGACAAGTGCTGAGCTTTTTTTTTTTTTTTTTTTTGGAGAAAAAAAAAAAGCTTTTAGGAACAAGTGCTGCGCATTTTAGTTAAGGGATATACTGTTAGATTACTAGTAGAGCAGGTCTAAGGGAAAAAATGAAGAACAGACTTTATGGAGCCAGAAAAAGTTTAACCTTGTTAAACCAGTGCTGCCCGATGCTGCTCTAGTGGCAACTCCGCGCTAAAGCGTGCTTGATAGCAGGGGCTGGAAAGAGCAAGGAATTGACCCAAAACGGCCAATAAAACTACAGTTTCAAGTCAGTAACCACTCTCACGGGGGGCAGGGAAGCTGCTCAATGTTTTTCACTGCCACTGATCAACAGAGAGACTTTCCTTTAGCCCAAGCAAAAATGGCCTCACAGAAACTTACAAACAATTCAAGAACAGCAAGCCTGTAACTGAACTTTTTTAAATCTCAGAAAAGTGGGAAAAAAGCAAGATTGTTTTTTTGTTTTTGTTTTTTCAGAGATAGCAGAGGTACACAAGTAATATCAAGTTATAACAGTACAGTAAATGACCCCACACAAGAGTGCTAGGCCAAAGACAGAAAATATGCAAGTTTTGAGAAAAAACGATTTTAAAATTAAGTGCAAACAGGAAATTCAGTAAACAGCTTTTGGTTGTGCTCTAAATACAGCTACTAATGCAGAAATCAAGTTTAACAAGCCAGAAAATGCTCAAACTAGGCAACTATGCAGGAACACTTAGCAAATAAACAGAGGAAAAATACTTAAAATCTCAAAAGTGGCTCCTTTCTTCTCTCAGCATTTTCTCCTCTTGGTGGGTGCTTCACCAACAGCCAACAAGCCTGAAAGGACGCCAAAACCATGAGGCAACTAGGTTTTAAGAGAGGACTACAGCAAACAAGGTGTACCAATTACAGTAAGAAACAGTTGAAATATGCAGGCACTATAAGCCTTTAACCAGAAATTCCCAGCTCAGAAGGGCAGAGTCCAGCCTCTCCTCCCACAAGAGTGCAGACCACGGACCTTCTTAATGTAAAATAACTGGCCTGAAGCCCAAGTGCTTAAACCAGAACTAATACACTTTTAGAATAACAGACACTGAGCCCTCAATCAGCAGTTCCCAACTTAGAAGGATGTAAGCCACCTGTCCTGCCACCACAGTGCAGGCCACAAACCTTCCTAATGTAAAACAACTGGTCTGAAGCCCAAGTGCTTAATCCAAAAGACTTAGAATGATAGCTACACTTTAATCAAGTTACAACCAAGCAGTAATATATACAATTGAATACTTTGAAGAATGCCTGGATTAGTGCTTAAGTTATACAAACAAAGCTAGATTCAGCAGGCCTGGATCTAGTCTACGCTATATAGCAAACAAGGTGTACCAATTTCAGTAAGAAGCAGTTCAAATATGCAGGCACTATAAGCCTTTAACCAGAAATTCCCAGCTCAGAAGGGCAGAGTCCAGCCTCTCCTCCCACAAGAGTGCAGACCACGAACCCTTTTAATGTAAAATAACTGGCCTGAAGCCCAAGTGCTTAAACCAGAATTAATACACTTTTAGAATAACTGACACTGAGCCCTCAATCAGCAGTTCCCAACTTAAAAGGATGTAAGCTACCTGTCCTGCCACTACAGTGCAAACCACAAACCTTCTTAATGTAAAACAACTGGTCTGAAGCCCAAGTGCTTAAACTAAAAGGCTTAGAATGAGTTGCACCAAGAAGTAATAAATACAACTGAGTACTTTTAAGATGACGCAAAAGCAAAATAAATTAGGAAGAAATACAAATACAGTAAAAGCAGAATTTTTTTTTTTTTTTTCAGAAAAGTAGCAAAAACAGTAGTAAAAACAATTCACATGCAGTGCAAGCTGGCACACTTGAGTATGTAGCAATATTAGTCCACACACAGTTTGAAAAAAAGTAAGTAAATTAAAAAGGACTAAAAGCAAGTGCAGAAAGGGTTTATTAGATAGAATGCGGTAAAGAGATGGGACTGGGGGAGTGTCCTAGATCAAATCTACAGTGGGGCGGGCACTGCAAAAGCCACCAAATTTAAACTACTACCAAGAACAGGGAGGGGGGGTGGGGAAGACAGTTTCAACAGAGCTAGATCTGAGGAATCAGTCCAAATTATAAAACCACAATAAAATGCAGGAAATATACTTAAATCAGCTTATGTCCAGTTGATGTATGCAGACAAATCTCAGTAGCAAGCAACTCTATTTAAAATTATTACAAGAAATGTAACCAACACAGGTTTTAATGTTATCAGAAACCCCCCAAGCTAATTAACACTTAAAGGAATTTCAAAGCAGTTTAGCAACTAGTGCAGAGCTTCAGAGATACACACAAGACAGTTTCAACAGAGCTACATCTGAGGAATCAGTCCAAATTATAAAACCACAATAAAATGCAGGAAATATACTTAAATCAGCTTATGTCCAGTTGATGTATGCAGACAAATCTCAGTAGCAAGCAACTCTATTTAAAATGATTACAAGAAATGTAACAAACAGGCTAGTAACTTGTGGCATACTTTCTTGCTACCTCTTGCTCTAAATGTTAAGTTCCATAACTCCTATTAGCCTAATCCTATTTAATTACATAGCCCTGTCATCACCCAACCCTACCTAACTGCATGCATAACTCTACCGCTGTCCTAATTCTAATCTTAAAACTCCCACCCATTCCTCAATTGTAGCACTTCCTTCCTGCTATCTAACCCTAAAATTCACAATTCACTCCCTAAACATAAAACTAAACTCCCCTCCTATTCCCTAAACCTAAAACTCCCTTCCTGTCCCCAACCCATGACTCCTCCCCCACTCTCTAAACCTCTTCTTCTTCCTTAACTTAACATCCATTATCACTCCCTGCCCCTTAGCTCCCCTTTCCTGTTCCCTAACCCCAAAACTCCCCCTGCTCCCTTAAAACTAAATCCCCCTTCTGATCACTGCCTGAAACCATAACCAACACTCCCATCCCCCTCTCCATCAATCCCAGCATCTCTCACACTTACCTTGCTCAAATTTAGCTGCTATGTTCAGGTAGCAGCTCCACTATCTCTGCAAGGCTGCTACTCCTTACCTGAATATATAGTCAAGATTGAGGCATGTAGGCATGTGTGAGCTATAATACATCCAGGACTCGCTTTTTTGTAGTTGACCCTGTCCAGCAAATCTTTCAAATGTTTACACTTTGTTGCTCTTTATATAGATCTGTGCATGCAAACAACCTTTACCCTTATTTTGTAAAACTCTCAAACTTATTATTTGAGCCACTGATACCCGTATCAAATCCTTCCCTCACCAGCAGCAACAGAAATAATGAAGCAAAACGGTGCAGTTTTAAACTAAAAATGCACATTGTGACACTTTAAGGCACTACTTTTTTTTAATTATTTATTTGGTATCCTCATGAACCTTTATTTACAATAATAATTTGCAAGGCAGTATCTACAGAAGTATATAGCCGGCAGAAATTAACTTCCTATCTTGAACTTAAACCAGATTATCTGATGATCTTTAACAATAATCCCTCAAAACCCACCATATGTTTTCTGGGAAACGATGATTTAATAAGACATTTAAACCTCTTAAGCTTATAGCATCTACTTCAGCAAAATACAATAGGAAGCTTGGGGATATAAAAACTGAGGTGCTTCAGGTGACATAACATTAAGATACGATATTAATATTGAGTGTTAATCAAGGTTCAGATGTTGCATCTAAACTGCACCTACAACTGAAAGATACAATGGGTAAAGGAACAGGGTTAAGAGAGTGCAGGCTTCCTATCTGACATATGTATAATGATATTTACACATCATCAGAAAATACATGCATTTCAATTTCATTGAAGCTTTGTCTTTATCTAGATTTAACTTATTTACTTAATTAGTGCTTTTTAACCTTATAGGTAGACTAGTCCAAAACCGATTATTTTTAACCTACTGACTGACTACAAGGCAAATAGAGCGACAGACAACCAAATAAGGCAATTAATATAACATACTTATAAAACATTGTCATGCAAGGTACAGCTAATATATAGAGCACACAATGAACCCAACATGACAGATATTAGCTAATGAGCTTTTTATTCATTGCACAGTAGTTTAAACTGAGCACTGCTATATACCTAATACCAAAAGAATAATGTAGAATAAGCAAAGTCAAAAAGGATGATAGTCGAAAATTTGGCATAAAATGTCTAAAACATAAAATATTGAATGTCAATGTGAAAAACATTGAAAAACTATATGTCAACACTCTTACCTTGCAACATTATAAAACTTGACAACATGATGTTATGCCCTCCCCCAATTCCCTTTCCCTTAGACATGTGTAAACCAGGTAAGGTTTATGCCCATTAAGTGCACTTCCCTGAGCTGTTTAACTCCTCAGTTACTGTTTTCAGCTGAGAATCGGTGGCAGTGCAGTTTGAACCAGTCTGCCTTAAACATTGCTAGAATCTCCTTGTGTTCTGAGAGTGCTTCTCAAACAATCTAGAAATATAGAGCTGATATATATTTTTGGCACTTTTTAACTGTTCAGAATTCTGCTCTGTCTTGATTTTTGCTTGACTGATTTATATATTTGCTGGCATTGTTTTCTGATCTGTGCTGAAACAGTTTTTTCCTTGCCTATTGCTGTTCTGTTCTTAAAGTTGGTGGCTTTTGCAGATGCCCACCCCTACTGTAAATCTGATCTGGGACACTCCTCTCAGTCCCATCTCTTTAGCTCATTCTACCTATAATACATATATCATTTGGAAAGGCCAAACCCCTTAGTCCCTTAACCTTGAATTTTCTTCTGTTCCTGCTCTCTCCCTATATATATATATATAAAAAAATGCACTTTATTCAGCTGCTTATATTTTTCTAATGTGTTTCTTTCTACTACTCTGTTACTTCACCTTGCTTTGCCTTTTCCTGCTACTTGCTGCCTGTTCTCAAACAGTGTTCAGATGCATCTTTTCTGTTGAATTTATTACTGCTTGTTTATAGCCTGTCTAAATTGTTAAATGCTATGATTAAGTGTTATTCTAAACTCTTAGTTTTGGTTTAAGCACTTGGGCTTTAGGCCCACCCCTTAGCTCTCCCTGGCCTTTCTCCCTCAAATTCTGACAACTATGGATGGACAATTTCTTACAGTTTCTCCTGTCAGTCTGGTTGATATGGGCATCCTGAGAAAGTGTAGCAACTGCCTCATGTACACGGACAACCACCTACTACTACCACCTAGGAACACAATCTGTGAAAGATGCAATTACATTAGGAACCTAGTGTCCAAGCTCTCTCCACTCAAGCCAGTATATCTGGCACTGAAAAGGTTGTCAACACAATCACTAGACCTCAACAACCACCAACACCTTCATATGTGGAGGTCCTCCACATATCATCATCATTATCATCATCATTCACATAAACATATCCAAACAAAGGAGACCTCAGAGGCAAAAATGCACACGATCTCCACAGCCCTCCACATCACATACAGTGCATAGTCCACACACCTGTGCCTCACAACCACTAAGGATTCACCATAAACCCAACAGATTAGTCATAGAAGCCTCCATTGTGAGACATACAGATGTGCCTCTTCACCAAGCTGGATAAGGAGAAAGTCACAGTTACTTGTCTGTCAGGTGCCAGAATCTGCCATATCACACATGCACTCAAGTCTCACAACAGCAGATACTGTTATGACTCTGTCATAGTCCATGTTGGCATGAATGACTTGAGATGTACCTCTCTGGACTATGTGAAGAGAGACATGAGTGAGCTCATGATTATGTGTCTCGGTGAGGTATGTCCCTAGCCTTAAGCAGCATTCTGCCCCCACCCAGAATGATGCCCCAATACAAACAAAGCATGACTGACTAACAATTGGCTTAGTTTCTGGTGTCATTCCAGGGGGATCCAGTCCCTGACAGCCTGGGAAGATATGATCGACAGACCACAATGCTTTGCCAGATATGGCCTGCATCTGTCTCACCTGGCCTTCAGGCTTCTTGCAAAGTCTCTTGGCATCCCTATAGTGCCTTTGTTTAGGAAAAGTGATGAGGTTAAAACTACCAACATAAAAATTTCAACAAAACACAAATTAAAGGTCATACTGCTAAACGCTAGGAGTCTAAACATGAACCTTCACTCATTGCAAGCATTCCTAACCCTGGAAAATGCTGACATCTGTGCAGTCACAGAAACCTGGTTCAAAGCTGCGGAGAGTACCCCAGCCTTACCTGGTTACTCATCCTATCATACATTCAGATCCCAATCTGTGGGCAGTAAACCCAAGGGAGGTGGAGTTTCAATATACATTAAAGAAATACACACCTCCAGACTGGTCAAACAGTATGACACACAGAAGATGTTCCAGGTGCAGTGAACCATTGACAAGACCCCTATTAAAATCATAGCTAGCTACCAGCCCCCAAATCTGACTCCAGCTGCCCAATCCACCTATTTGGACTTGTTTGAATCTATCAAGAGTCAACCCTTTACCCTGATCCTGGGTGACTAAACTTCCTAAACATAGACTGGAAGTACTACTCATGCCACGACACAAATGCCCAGAGATTCCTTGATTTTATTAATGCAAATGCCTTGGAACAGCTAGTCGATACCTCCACAAGGGGTGATAATATCTTGGACTTGATATTAAGCAAAATGAGTAATCACTGAAGCATTCCTATAGTATCATCCTCCCTGGTAAGATCCAACCACAAAGTGGTCACTTTTGAAGTCACTATCTCCCCCAACCACCCTCTAGCTAGGATCAGACATAAAAACTTCTCCACAGCTGATTACAGCCTCCTGAGGGATGGTATAAACAGCTTCACAGCCTCCTCCCCCTCTATAGGAACTAGCACCAATATCCAAAACTCACCAAAGCAGTATACAAGCATTTATATAGATGCATGGAATCAGAAATACCCAACAGGCCTAAGTCATCTTCGCAAGAAGAGTAAACCTGTCTGGTAGACATCTGCAATAAATAAACTCTATAACAAAAGGAAAAAAAAATTGCTGTCCAAGACCAAGAAGGAGCAGGTGCCCGATTGGAAGCAAAGTCGCCTTATCCTGAACAAGCAAATAAGAGCATTACTGAAATCCTCCAAAGCAAACTTAGAGTCCAAATTGGCCACATCTACTAGAGACAATCATAAGGCCTTCTTCATATATGTCCACAACCTTAAAGGAAGCACCCAGATCTGTTCAGGCCTGGTGGTCAAGGACACCACATATACAAATGCCATAGATTTAGCAAACTTGCTGACTGACAGATTCAGCAAAAACATTATCCCTCTGCCCCCCCAATCAGTTATCAATGCTGTCTCAAAGGCAAAAAATACAGCCTCCATGGGACCCAATAACATCCGAGGCTGCATCCTGCAGGAACTTGTAGCACCATTAGGCAGCCTATTCAGCCAAATCCCGAGTACTGGCTTCATCCCAGATGAGTGGAGGACAGCCACTGTCATCTCTTTACACTCCACTGATCCAGGAAATTATAGAACAATCAGCCTAACTACCCTGCTCTGCAAGGCCATGGAACAGATTATCAGGGACCTCATTAACAATTACACTGGCAAAGTACAAACACTTGATCCCACACAGTTTGGCTTTGCCAAGGGGAGGTCATGTCTGCTAAATTTTGTTGACTTCATTGAGACAGTCACCAAAGCCATGGATGAGGGGAAGACTGTGCACATCACCTACCTTGACCTTGCCAAAGCCTTTGACAATATTCCCCACTCGAGCATAATAGATAAACTCTCTCAACTACCCATCAATCCATATGTTACCTGCTGGGTAGCAAACTGGCTCACTGATAGAATCCAAGTAGTCAAAATAGTTAGAGTCACTTCAAGCAGTAGACTCTTAACAAGTTGCATAACCCAGGGTTCAGTCTTGGGGCCTCTGTTATTTGGGATATACTTTTCTGAGGTGTAGGCCAAAACCAGTGAGCTATGGCTGACCAAATGTGCAGATGACTGCAAGCTGGGTGCCATCATCAATTCCCCGAGTGATGTGGACATCCTCCAAGAGATTCTCACTCAGCAAATAACTGGTGCCAGAAACATGGCCCCAAGCTGAGTACTGAAAAATGCATCATCCCCTTTACGGAGAGTGAAGTCCCACAAATTATCACATTAATAACTATGTCCTAAGCACTCAATTAGGAGGGATTTGGGCACCCAGGTTGATAGCAACCTGACATTTGACAATCATGTTGCGTCTGTGGTACAGAAAGCCTTCTACATGGCCCACCTCATAAGTAAGGGTATCTCATCCAGGGACAAGGAGGTCATAACATCCCTATATTCTTCACTTATAAGGCCCATTATTAAGTACAATGCACCTTTCAGCATGTACCTCACAAAGCACATGCAGCAACTGGAGAGACCACAGATTCCTCACCAGGAGAATCCAGGGCCTCAAACATCTACCATACACAGATAGGCTAAAAGCCCTATCCGTCTACTAAGTTTCATACAGACTCCTCAGAGATTACCTCTGTCTGGCATACAAGCCAATCATGGACCCCAGCTTGATGAGACTGCTGCATATTTGCAATCAAGCTCCACTCGAGTAACCTGCACATGTAGCCTCAACCTGGTCTGTGACATCAACAAGACTTGTTGGCGGGACAGATTTGTGCCTCAGAGTCTCCCTCATCTATGGAACAGACTGCCTCTCCACATCAAGCACAGTACCTCTTTACCCCTATTTAAGCACAACCTGGATAACTGGATGGGAAACAGAAAATATACACCTCATATTCCACCAATGTCCCTGCTGGACAAGGGCAGTGGGTGCTGATTTGTCTAAACATGGCTAGGCTTATAAGGGCCTCAGGGACAATAGCCTAGTAACTTCCTATGATTTAGTGCATGCCAGCAGTGGTTCAACAATTTTAGGCTGAGTCTTCTCTGGGGTGAGTAAACAAATAAAAGTTTGTGTCAGGCAAATACAACACATGATAAATGCATGTGTACTTGTTCACCTGCAGAATTGCTTTTTATTTTCATTTAATTAAAAATTCTTGAAATGGTTTATTTTGTCTACCTGAAGTTCCAACCAATGTAGACTCACCCAGATGTAGTGGAACCATCTCCACCAATAGAAAGGACTGTAATGATGTCAAAACCAAACTTGAATACAATATTGACCTAAACACCCAGAAAGTTACATGAAATGTACAAAATTAGTGAAATGAATGACAAAACCAGACCATTCAAATGAAGCTACAGGAAAAGTGTTATGGCACATTTCTCACAACAATATGATATTTGAAACTGTTAGATACAAAATGCACTTAGCTGATCTTGTAGTACATTTTTCTAAAATGTAAACATGGGGTAGATAATTCTTGTGACAAAACATCTATATTTGTGGTATAAAGGCAACTCAGCACCCACAATAAAAAAAATATAATGCAATTGTCATTTTTGTAGTAAAGGCATATGATCCTAAATTTGAAAGGTTATATCTGTCTCACACCTTTAAGATTTCATTACAAAACATTCAGCTAATAACAAGATATATAACTATATAACTAAAATAAGCAAAAAAACATATCTAAGACTGCAATTCCTACCTCACAGCTTTCAGTGCAACATACCTGTGCTTAAACCACTTGGAAGCATGGCATGTAATAACTGAAAAAAATTGGTGAAATACATATGATTTTTACTTCTGATGTAATGAAAGTTTAGTATACATATATTCTGGGGAGTAGTTTTACCTGACATTTTGTGCAGAGGTTAAGTAGTCTCCAGGTGGACATCAGGCATAGCACCACATGGTGACAACAAAAGCCCTCTGAAAATTTGGATTGGCAATCTGTATATAAAAAGTCATTGTCAGTTCGCAATAAAAAATCGGGGACTTCTAGTAAGATATTTGGATACAATGCACACATTTACCGACTCAGTCGAAAGTGTCCATCCTGATGTAGTGCCTTTGGCTGTGAAGGAATCACATATATAATGGCCATGCAGCTCTTTGACAGATACTACCTCCAGCAGACCATATTAATAATCATTCAGACATGATCCTGTAACTGCCATTTGCTTCAATATAACACCTGGCACCAACAAGCTATACCCATAATCTCTATAATCTGTTTTTCTTCCAAAAAAATTAAAGAAAGTTCATTCACAGTTATGTACTTCAGCTTGGAGCCTTTAGACACTAAATTTTGTCCCCAGTTCCACCAAGCCACAGCAGTAATCATTTAAAGTTGTTTGCCTGAGCCTGCCATTTGCTCTCTTCCAACAATTGCCTCTCATAACTGTCAACCTTACATCTGTAAAAGTTGCTGAGGAGAACAAATGGCAGGCTCAGGCCAACCTCATTAAAATAACCCATGGCTGTTAAAAAAAAAAAAAAAAATCATAGAAACGAAAAGACCCTTTAATTTGGAGTACTTTGGAATGTGACATTTTAAGCACTCAGAAGAAGGAACATTCCTCATATTGAGATGCAACTGAGAGCATTTCTTCAACTTTCCTCACACCTTAAAAGTGAAAAATGCTCCTGTAAGATCATATATTTTCAGCTCCTGGTAGTCTGTAATCATGTAACTACATGACACCAGGAAAGCATTCTGATCAGTTGGTAAGAGCTACCAATTACAGGGATTTGACTACATGGTAATAGGACATGGCTTGGCTTACTTGACTACTCAAATCCAATTACTGGGATTGAGCAGTGGGACAGAGGTGGATGGGCTGGATGTAATGAAAATAATTTTTTGAATTTTAGTGGGAAATATGCTCCAGCATGCCCCAGCACTGTGCTACCCATAATTGTGACATTTCGTAGGTATAACAATAATTTGTCAAACAGCTTTGGAAGATTTTGAAAGAGCATTGTTTCCGTAGAAAATTTCAAATGTATGCAGGAATACCCATCATACATCTGCAAGATGCGTGCAACAGTCATACAATCCCTGTAATTACAAGTATGAATTACATAAAAATCTGTTTACATATGACTTAGCGGCAAGCCATTTTTGCTGAAGATAATGTTTTGAAATGCACGTCACAACCTAGATGACAGTTATTTATGTGTAGCTCACAATGATTTTAATTGTGATAGTTCACATGCAAGTTAATAATGCTTTCTTTGCCTGCTATTTGTAATTTAAGTGTTTGCACTCTTTTATGTCAGGATTTGTGTTCAGTGACCAATCTGTTTTGCATAGCCGGCATATTTACATACTGAATGGGTGTCTGCTGTGTCCGTGTTCACACTATCATTGGCAGACTATGTCTGGCATGCCCTTCAATTCAAAATGCTTATTGCATCTGCCTATAACACTTCTGATGGTTTGTTTACAACACACTTGTATCCAGTGTTTAGGGATAGTTGTGCACATAGAAATGGTAAACAGGAATGCTTAACTGTCTGCTACATAATCTGCAATCAGCATCATGCTGTTTGCATTTTGTAGGGTCATACATAGTGATTGCTAATAAAGGTATATAGGGTACTGATACATGTGTAAACAGACAATACTGTTTATAGGACATAACCTATGTTTTTATATGTCACAAGCTATCACTGTGTGATATTTTGTTGCATTCCAAAGATTTGATTTTGGGTCAGCCAATGACCATGTTGACTTACTTGGCTCCTTTGAATGTAGATTTTTATTTCTCACTGGATTGTTATCTAACTATATTTTCATTATACCAATATGTTAATTGGTGGCTGTTCACATGAAACATTATATGCAGAGATACCTGGGTTATAGTTGACATTCACAAAACAACATAAATGTGCAAGGCACACTTACAAGACAGGAAACATAGAAATAGTGATATTCTGTCACAGTCCACTAGCCAGTTTAGTGACACACACACAGCACAAGGTATTAAGCAGTGCAAGTCACAGTACTTGTGCTATGTTGCCATTTTCACAATGTTGTTTTGTAAGGTAGACACATGTCAGCATTGGATGACATAGTGTCATGGCATGCTTATATTCAGATGTCACGATATGTAAATGTGCTGGCCATGCACATGCTTGTCATGCATAATGATGGTTTATAAGTGCTCAGGCAGTGGCAGGATTTCCACTGGTAAGCTGTATAATGCATGCCATAAGATAATTATCTGGAAGAGATCCCGATAGTGATGACTGATGTCTTTAGAACACAAATGAGGGACATGATGGGAAATTATTTCCAGGATATGGCACGGGCTATGCTGGAGTCATTCAGGGAAATAGCACAGAATAATTGTAATGTTCCACCCATCAGGGTGGGCCCTCAGGATCATAAATACTGTCTTTGTAATCCACTTGTGTAATGCTGCCAACCATGGTGCTTTACATATAATTGATTGGACTGTATAGGCACACTTGTGCATGCAGAGCATTTTGCTTCCATGCTTATGTGATACATGGTCAAGCGTACAATGTAGATATCATGTGACTTTTATCATTATATTGCAATGGACACATTACCACATTAGACTTTTATTCGGCATTCTGCTGTCCTTCCATTTCAGCAGATAACATGCTGCTACTGCTGCAAAAGTTCCACTGTATACATGTGTGGGATTAACAGCAGCTTGCCAAAAACATGCTGCTCATACTCCACAAACACAGTGGTATGGGTATGATTTGTGGGTTGCCTTGCCATGTCTGTTTTACAAAAGGCCATATCCTTGCCGCTGTGTTTTGGATGACACTTGTACTGTCACACTGGCATAATGGCATTGTCTGTGGCATGTGTTGGCTATGATGATGCCAGGTTGTAGCATGTAATGTCTACTACATATGGGTAGTCCTATTTTATTGAATGCATTGACTACCAATGTACAGTCCATGTATACACTGTGGTATTGCTGATTTATTCATTAACATTACAGTATGCATTCTTTGGCCTATGTTACATTTCTCCATTCATTCCTTATTCACATAAATGTGCACATTAAGCAAATGGGAGTACATATTCAACTGGAAGTGATTATTCCACATGTTGTTTTACATTGTAATGACAGTATTATGTGTCTATAATACCAGTTATTAGCTAAATTACCTATGCTTGCTGCTGTTATATAATTGCACAATACTGTGTGTGTGTGTGTGTGTGTGTGTGTGTGTGTGTGTGTGTTTTACACTTGGCTATTTTGTTGATGTCAGCAATGCATTCTGCCCATGTGACAAATTGGCCATCCACTTGACTTCAACACCACCCTATGCAGTGTACACATGCATTTGCAATGTGTTCCCTTAGTGTTGTCCTGCTTTATAGCTTTGCTACCATGTCCTCTCCGCCATGTCCTTGTCCACCTCCCTTCCATCTTTGTAAGCATGTCAAATATCGTGCAAACATGGTATATGTTCACCTTTCCTGGAATTTTTGTCCATTTTCAAGCAGTTATTTTGTTAGAAGGTCATCTTGGGCCCACTGTATGGGCATTAAACAGATGCAGGACATATACACACAAGTAGCTGACTATTGCTTGCCAGCATCCCTGCTCTTGTTTTAATTGTGTATTACATATTAACCAGTGTAACTTTTCAGACTTCATGTGAAGAACAATTGTAGATTTCTAAACATATATTATTACATTATATTGGTGTGCGTATGTGTAATGACATTGCTTTCCAGTATTTTCCTATTAAGCCAATTAAGGTTGTACAACTATGTCTACACCTGTGTGTGTTGCCTTTGACAAGGTGCATGTTTGTGACATATGCATTCCATTATGTCTGTTTGGCTTGTGTACACCTGTGTGTAATTAGCAGACAGTTTGCTGCAGTACTACTGCTTGGTACTATGCTTGTTTGCCAGTCACATGCATGGTTAGAGGTTCTACTCTGTCCTCTGCTGGTATTCTTCAGCTTTTCGTGAAATGCATTTACTCATATGTGCTGTTTCTTGGCTTATACTTGTACTGCTGACAGATTACTTTGATATTGGATTCAATCCCCTATGTGACCCTTACTTATTGCCCTCCAACACACAAATGCCAACTGTCATACACATCCAGGTATGACTGCCACACAGTTTGCAACATATCATACCATAATAGTGAATAGGTACGCATGTATTTCTGCATTTTACCATGGCTAGTATGCATCTCCACCCTGTTTGTCAACTTTCTGTCATTGTAGAGTGTGCCGTCTGTGTGCATCTTACTGTTTATTTCTGACCTTTGTCTCTCATGGCTTGTGATATTTGTTATATGTGTATACCTGCTGTGTTGCCCTTCTCCTCCTCTTTTCCTGTCTTTACCTTTCTTCTAGTCTCAAAAAAGCAGCCTATTCCCACAAAAAAAAATTGCCCATGCCCCTCTGACTGCCGCTCATATTTTCTTAGCCCATCATACCTTTTGTGTGTCCCTCTTTTTCATCCATACCCCACCTCTGCTTTTCTATTTGCTTGGGTGTGTGCATTACCTGCATTCCCCACCCATTGTTAGCTACTGTCTGGCTGGCATTCACCTTTATTAATTTTTTTTTTTTTTTTAATTTTACAGATTTCATTGGAATTCATAAGTGCCAGGAAGTATATTTTATTATAGGTTCATACTAGGCTATCTGCCCTGGGGCATTTACAAGCCTAGCCAGAGTGTGTTTGGCTTTCACCACCCTTCCTTAGAATTGAGTTTGCTATGCCCTTTTTAAGGTTAGTTAACTGAGCCTCTGTCTAGCAGAGACACAGAAGTAATCCCCGGGGTGAATCTACAATCTCCCATCCACTCATCAAGATTCCTCTTGAAGAGTCAGTGAGGTGCTCTGCCTAACATGGATCGGTATTCTATTCCAAAAGGAAGGGAGCCTCTGTGTTATGAAACTGTCCCTCCAGCATGTTCTATTTAGCTCTGTGCTGAGGTTCAAATCCCTTGAGCGCGTGGTTCTAAGGGATTTGGATTTTCTGAGGTGGAGCATGTTCATTAATTCTGGGTTGGACATAGCTTTGTATGTCAGGCGTAGATCGCCTTGAAGTAGGCGGTATGCAACTGAGTAAAGCTGGATTTTTTTTAACCTGGCAGCATATAACATCTGTTTGAGACCCTTGATCCTCTTTGTGAGGTACTTTTGGGGTCTTTCCAGCTGCTGCAGGTGGCAGGCAAGGTACATCCCAAAAGGGGCATTGTATTCTATGATGGGCCTGATGAGGGATGAATAGAGGGGCACTATTACCTCTCCTGATCTGGATGTGAATCCTTTCATGATAAGGTGGGATATGTAGAAGGTCTTTCTAACCACTTTGGCAACGTGGTTGTCAAAGGAGAGATTGCTATCAACTTGGGTTCCCAGATCCCTAATTACTTCTTCTGTATTTAATGGGTTTCCACCTATATGGTAGTTTGTGGGCACTTTATTTTTGCCAAAGGGTATGACTATACACTTCTTGGCATTCAGCTTTAGGCCATGGCTCTGGCACCAGTTATCCGTCTCTGTGAGACCTTTTTGAAGGATGTTCATGTCAGCTGGAGAGTCAATAATGGCTCCCAGCTTGCAGTCATCTGCAAACTTAGTCAGCCATAGTCCTCGCATGCTGGCCTGTACCTCGGAAAAGTAAATGCCGAACAAGAGGGGTCCCAGGACTGAGCCCTGTGGGACACCACTTGTGACTGGTTTCGAGTCAGACATGACTCCGGCAATTCTGACTCTGTGGGTTCTGTCTTTGAGCCAGTTAGCCACCCATCTTGTGACATAGGGGTTTATGTTTAAGCTGGATAGCTTATCTATGATGCCTGATTGGGGTATTGTGTCAAATGCCTTTGCGAGGTCCAGATAGGCCATGTGGACTACCTTCCCTTCATCTATGGCCTTGGTGACTGTTTCAAAGAAGTCAACCAGGTTCAAGAGACAGGATCTGCCCTTGACAAAGCTGAACTGAGTAGGATCCAATGTCTGTAGGTCCCCAATGTCTTTGTTTAGGAGTTCCATGATGATACTCTCCATGGCTTTGCAGATAAGGCTAGTCAGGCTTATGGGGTGATAGTTACCAGGGACTGTTGAGGCACCACCTTTGTGGAGCGGGACCACTGTTGATGTACGCCATTCTTTGGGTACATATCCCGTAGTGAGGCTGAGATTGTACAGCATTTTTACGTGTGGGTTTAGTTCTTCTTGTAGTTCATCTAGGACACAACCAAGGGCACCGTCTGGTCCCATTGAGGCAGTGTTTTTTGCCTTGGATAGGGCGGTCTTCACCTGGACATCTGAGATGTTTGGGAGGCTGCACTCTACTGGGATAGATATTTGCTCCTTAGGGGGGGAAAGTTTGCACTGAACCTGTCTGCCAGGATGTTGGCAATGTCTGTGGGTTCAGTGTATTTTTTGTCATTTAGAATCAACTCTGAACATACCTGGGAGTTGCATCCCACATTCCTAACATAGCTAAAGAAGGCCTTGTGATTGTCTTTTGTGTCCTGTGCAATTTTTCTTTCGAAACTGGCCTTGGAGGATTTTATGAGGGATCGTAATTTTTTGCTAGTACTGATGAGAGATGCCTTCCCTTTTAGGGATTTTGCTCTTTCATGTAGTAGCTTCCTCCTTCTGTTGTACAACTTATTTATGGATGGGGTCCACCAGACTGGATGCCTTCCTTTGGTTGCTTGGGTCTTGGTTTTTTTTGGGATAGCATGGTCCATGCACTCCTGGAGATGTCCATAGAATGCATTTATATAGGATTCCGTGGTTTGGCCCGTAGTTTCCACCAATCCTGGGGCCTTGAAGGTTTCCATTTCGGATTTGAGAAGTGGGAAGTTCGCTTTTGAGAAGTTCTTTACTGTGGTTTTCTGGGCTGGGGGTGGGGTCAGGTTTTGGATATCCAGTGAAATTAATTTATGGTCTGATCTTACCAATGAGGGGAGTACCTCTGGTGTGGAGCATAGGGTCCCCATGTTGGTGATGATCAGGTCCAGTATGTTTTCCCCTCTTGTGGAAATTTTGACCAGTTGCTCCATAGCATTTGAGTTTATGAATTCCAGGAACCTTTGGGCAAGGGTGTTGGGGCTTGAGTAATGCTCCCAGTCAATGTTAGGGTAGTTGAAGTCACCCAATATAATGGTGTTTAGAGAGATCTTCATGTTCTCCAGTGTTTTCAGGAAAGCCAAGTGGGATTCCTGATTTTGAGATGGTGGTCTATAGCATGCTATAAACTGAAATGGAGTTTTACCCACTGTTAGTTGCACATGGATGGTTTCTGATGCTTTGTGCAATGCTACTAACATAGAGGTGTGGGTATTCTTGATAAACAGATACTCCCCCTCCTTTTGTGATTCGGTCCAGGTTTTGGGGCCAAAAAGCATGGTATGAGGTATAACCTGGTAGTGCTGGGGTGCTTGCATGAGTCTTGAACCAGGTTTCTGTCACTGCACAGATATCAATGTACTCCATACCGAGGAGAGATTCGAGTGCATGCATTTTGAGGTTTAGACTTCTGGCGTTTAGCAGCATTACCCTTAGTTTGTTGTTCTTAGTGTTTTCTAAGGAGGTGGGTTTGACTTTTGAGCCTTGCCTAAAAAAGGCACTATAGGGGTGGCAAGAGCCTTTGCCAGTATCCAAAAGCCCAGGGGAGACAGGTGCAAGCCATCCCTTGCGAAGCAACGTGGCTTATCAAGCATGTCATCCCAGGCTGACAGACACTGGATCCCCTTTGAATGACACCAAAATTTTAGCCAATTATTAAAATCGATCATTTTGTCTTTATATTGTGGCATCATTCTAGGTGAGGGTAGGATGCTGCTCAAGGTCAGAGTCATACCGGCCTGGGCTACATGATCGGAGAGCGCCTTTATGTCTCTTTTCATGTAGTCAAGGGAGGTACATCTCAGGTCGTTGACACCAGCGTGTACTATGACCGAGTCATACTTGTACTTGCTTTGGAGTGACCTGAGTGCTTGCGTAATGTGGCGGATCCTAGAGCCTGACAGACAGCTCACTGTGACCTTCTCTTTGTTCAGCCTGGTGAGCGGAACGTCAGTGTGCCTGACTATAGAATCACCTATTACTAGTGTGTCGGGTGTGTTGTTCTGCCTTAAGGGCTGTGACTGTTTGGCACTCTGACTTTGTGGGCTATGTGTTGCTCGTGTTTTGTTGTGGGATAGCATTTGCTTGGATGTTTGCTTTGGAGGTCTCTGCTGTTTAGGTAGATTTTTGATTAGAGCCTCTGAATATGTTTTTGTGTGCTTGTGTGGTTGGATTGCTGTTGTGGTAGGACTATGTGAGACTGGATTAGTGCTGTGTGATGTTACCTTCTCCTCCGGTCTGGTATCACCAGTTTTGAGGTGAGAGAGTTTGGCCTCCAGTTTGGCTATATGGTTGCATCTGTCACATATGTTTGATCCTGTTTGGAGGAGGAGAGGGTTATCAGTGTACATGAGACAGGTGTAACATTGCCTCAAGATTCTCAGATTCACCAGTTGGACTGGAGAGGACACCATTAACTGACCTTTGGACATGCTAGAGTAGTATAGGGGACTCTTTTATCACACAGTTAAAAGGACCAATAGGGGACGAGGTAGTCTTAGATGGTATATGAGGGTGTAGTGCTTTTAGTATATTAGTGCTAAAATGCAAGATTGCTTATTTGGGCAAGTGCAGGGTCTTAGATTGAGAATAGGATGCTTACTTTGAGAATTAGAGCAGTTCCAAGGGAAAAAGTGAAGAACAGACTCAGTGGAGCCGGAAAAAGTTTAAACCCAATTAGGCGGTGCTGCGCTATGCGCACAATCGCGCAAAAGCGGATTTATATGCAGGGAACTTCAAAGAGCTAGAAATGGTCCAAAACGACCAATTACTAGTAGATTCTTGTGCTGAGGTCACTCCTTCAGGGACAGATAGGCTGCTCAAGGCTCCCCAATCCCACTGGTGAGCAAAGAAACTTCCTTCTATCCAAGTAAGGTAATGGGCAACACAGGAACTATCCCAAAGTCCAGAATACAGCAAAGCCTGTATAGGGGACTATTCTAGCCAAGGAAAAGCAGGAAACAAGGATATTTTTTTGTTGTTTTGTTTTATTTCAAGAAAACAACAGTATATTAAATGCACAGGCTAGCGCACTTGAGTGGGCAGCCTCAACAGTTAATTTAAACAAACAAACTTTAACTTAAGTGCAGGTAATAAAAAAAAACTAAATACAGTTAAATTAGCAGTTTAACTTTGTTTTCAGCAAGAAAGGCAAGTCGCACAGGTAGAAACAGCAAAAATATACTTATATCTTGAAAATAGTCACTTTTTTCGATTCTCTGCTGCTAGCACCACGAGGCGCTGTTGCTGAGTAGTATAAGCGAACAAAAATGCTCACAGGCGGATTTATATGCAGGGAACTTCAAAGAGCAAGAAATGGTCCAAAGCAACCAATTACTACTAGATTCTTGTGCTGAGGTCATTCCTTCAGGGACAGATAGGTTGCTCAAGGCTCCCCACTCCCACTGGTGAGCAAAGAAACTTTCTTCTATCCAAGTAAGGTAATGGGCAACACAGGAACTATCCCAAAGTCCAGAATACAGCAAAGCCTGTATAGGGGACTATTCTAGCTAAGGAAAGGTGGGAAACAAGGACATTTTTTTGTTTTTTTTTCAAGAAAACAACAGGAAAATGCAGAAAAACAACAGTATATTAAATGCACAGGCTAGCGCACTTGAGTGGGCAGCCTCAACAGTTAATTTAAACAAACAAACGTTAACTTAAGTGCAGGTAATACAAAAATGCTAAATATAGTTAAATTAGCAGTTTAACTTCATTTTCAGCAAGAAAGGAAAGTCGCACAGGTAGAAACAGCAAAAATATACTTATATCTTGAAAATAGTTACTTTTTTCGATTCTCTGCTGCTAGCACCACTCTGCAGGACCATGAGGAGCTGTTGCCGAGTAGTGTAGTAAATAAATGACAGAGATCTCTTTTACTGGAGAACTTGCTGAAGATACGTATTACTTATAAATGTCATGCAAATTAGATTGGGATAGTTATAACTTCAGCAACTTTGTTAATGTACATCAAGCTTCATGAGACAGTTTTTATGGCTTATGGAGTGGGTGTAACTGATGCAAAATGCGCTGGTGCTGCTGCTCCACTCAGTTATGTGCAGAGATATTCTAAGTTCAATGAAGCATATTAATATATTTCAGGATTATCTGCAACTTTTGCACTGATATTGACAAAATGTACCAGATTCTGAGAAGTTTATGGAATCCAGTCCTT